>NC_080421.1:40023119-40328119 GCF_029873635.1 Malania oleifera | reverse complement strand
ATGATTGATGAATACTCACCCTCCCCTAAAGAGTTTTATATGCTATTCTAGCTCTGATGCCAACTGTCATGGGCTTAACACTTCGAACCTTGTGAAGGGCCATGTGGCACTAGCTAAAGAACTCTTGCTTTACTAGTCTGTCAGTGTTTACCACGCGATCGTCATTTGCTTACGTGAATTGTTTATTTTGCATGCGACTGTTGTGAATGTGTTCTTGTGGTAAACCACTATGTACTTTGGTTGACTAGTTAAGCTAGAGTTCTTTAGCTAGTGCTGTTTAACAAGGTGTGAATTTTCAGCCCATGACACCTCTTGATGCTCCCATCACATTTTCCTTGAGCAACAATTGAAGCTCATTTAGTGAAGTAATCTTATTTAGAGTCTATTACGACCAATCAAACACAACTTAAGTCTCCCACTTTAGACAAGTGGCTCCTTTTCCACATGATTGATTTCTTTCTAAACTTTTTGATTATTCCATCCCAAATCTTCCTATTTTGGAATTCTACTTCAAGGATCAACCTCGAGTACATTAAGTTTGAAGGTAGAGGTTCCAAGTTGTACCTCGAGGCACTGGTCATAAGTCATTTTTTTTTTTTCATCCTTTTAAATGAAACCAAATTGCTCTTGCTCAAATTAACTTTGAGACTTGAAATTATTTTGAAGCGCAAGGGAATACAGGTCAGTTTGAGAATTTGGTCAATGTCTGCCTGCCAAAAATAACAGTATCTTCTGCAAATTATAAAGGACAACCTCAAGCCACCATCTCTTCTAGCCACACCGAATCCTTTAAGAAGTCATGCATCCTCTGTTCTACAAAGCATCTTGCTTGACGTTTATAAGACCAGGATTAACAATAATTATTGGACCTTAATATGTAAGAGGTGTCAATTCTTAAACTAATTGATACATGATCGTTAAAAAATGTTATGGTATGGATCCATTTGGGTCATCTAATATTATTATTTTATTCATTCTATCCTAGGACCAGGTTTTGTGATGCATTGTGCTTTGTTATCTCTTTTACAATGACTTGCTTATTTATAAGAAAAGCTCTAACGTGTAAATAATGTTGAAAGAACTCAAAAATTGAATTTTGCACCTAGCATGTTTGTGTTTTCTCTTATGCTCCTTGAAATTCTTTTATGTCCACTTGTTTGTTGCAGCCTGGGTTGCGACTTTTCTTTGTTTGCTATCCTGGGAGGAATATTTTGAGGCACAGTTCCAGTTCAATACTATAACAGTTAATAAACAGGGCGTGGTCTGCATTTATACATATATATATGTGTGTGTGTGTGTGTGTGTGTGTGTGTGTGTGTCTCTGTGTGTGTATATATGTCCAGGCATTAAGTAACATGTTTAAGTTGATTGATTATCTTAATTGCAAAGATGCTTTAGATTATTAGATTTTGTAATGCATATTATTAAATCCTGTTATACATTCATAAAATTGTTTGTAAGGTAATTTTTTTAGTAAAAAATTTTGGAAAAATGTTTCTCTTCTCCAGTTCTTTTGGAATGATGTTATGACAAATTGTTAATGCAATGTCTTGATGTTGGATGATATTCTTTTTGAAATGTTCAGGATCTTATGGGGAAGCTAAATTTACTAATTACACAATAGTGTGATAATTAGTTGGCCCCTATCATAGCATAAACCCTTCTTCCTTGATGAACGCATGACTTGATACTAAATCTTTGGTACTATCTCCCAGAGAACTTTCCTGCATGTTTGCCGGACCTTGAAAAGCATTTTTTGATCATATAACCAAAGTTTGTAAAGCTTATTAAGACTGGATTGATCCTACACTTTTGGGACTATCTTCTAGATACCTTGCATGCTAGCTGGATTGATCATATCGCTAAAATTTGTAGAGCGTATTTTGCTTTTGTAGTATGATTGTTTATTTGACTTTGATAATATTATATATTATTTTTCACGGGTCCTTGCCTTGTTGGAACTTAAAATATATGCACATACACACACATT
This sequence comes from Malania oleifera, assembly GCF_029873635.1. Lineage (NCBI taxonomy): Eukaryota > Viridiplantae > Streptophyta > Magnoliopsida > Santalales > Ximeniaceae > Malania > Malania oleifera. The sequence continues at coordinate 40,326,129 of NC_080421.1, read as the reverse complement.
AGTACATATATATGTATGTATATATGCACCCACAACATACACACAAAGGTGCACACACACACATCAAATGCAATTTTTTCCCCATGTTACAGTCAACGTCATCTTTGCATATACATGTATACATACATTTATTTACCAACACAATATGAACTCACGTTGGCATTTTTCTTTTGCATATATAGGTGTAAAACCTGTGGTTCACATTTTGACCATCCAACTTATATTCTTATTCTTGTAATTTGACATGCACGGTAAGAATAAGTTGATACTTGATACCAAGTCAAAATTTCAAAATCTGCACAAAAAAATTATTGAAAATTGTAAAGATAACAAGTTCTCCATTATATGTAATATAGTAATATATATATATGTCTGCGTTTGCATGTGCATATGGAACGTGATTCAAACATGAACTTTGTGATCCTATTGAATACTTGTATAAATTGTTTGTGTATTATATGATTGAGTGATTTTTCTTCCAATTCATTGAAATTTTATTGTGCATTTTTACATGTTCGATCCTCTCCTATCTGTTATGTCACCTTTCTAACACTGGCACTAATTTCCAGACTCGCCAACTTATTGATCCAAACATGTACTGGTTTTCAATTCCAAATATTGGTTCAGTACTTAAAGGCCTTTCTCAGGTATATATTTTCATGTGTTATAATTTTCCTTTTTTAATGAGAATATTTCTTTCCTTCCCCATCTTAAAATTTTTAGGTTTGGGCTTTGTCACACCTTGAGTAAGCAAGGTGGAGGTGGTGAGTTGTGGTATATAAGTAGGGCTCAGCGCCTCAAGTTTCCTTGTCTTTTAACTCATGGTGCACTGATGAGTTTATTTGTGGTACTTCATCACCTCTATTTAGTTATTCTAATGCATATGGAAATTTCCTGTTCCTTTTTTTACCCTTGGCAAAAAACCTACATTTCTTCAGTGTTGGTGTCTGATGCTGTACAAGACTATGAGGTGTGTCTCTATTTTAATGGTCCCTAAACTATGTAAGTAGGGGCTGGGATAAAGTCTATCTAGTGATGCATCATTGTGGTGGGGCTGGGGGAAAGGGGAGAAGGAGAAATGCAGAGAATAATTTTTGTATTTTGTTGATAATCTTTATTTTATTAGAATCCAGCTATGTAGGAGTTTCAAGTGCCTCTAGATGATTGAAAACACAAGATTCTAGAGTCTGGACAGGGTTATCTATTCTAATTAAATAAAATGTAGATGGTGGAAGAGAGCTGCAAAAAGGGCCTAATTGATCTTTTAGTTTTACGATTTTTATGGAATCATGTGGATCCTATAACCAAACTTTCTAATAGCTAGCATATTATTTTTGTTGAAACTCTGCAAAAAATGTATCCTTGTTAGATTTTTGTTTTGGTGCCTTGACTAACAAACATACGGAGAGTTCAAACTGAAGTGTGTTGAAAAATCAAATCATGTTCCAACTGCCAGTTACCTCCTCTCTCTTTACTCAGGGAAGAAAGGAGCTCCTGTCTTTTCTAAACCGAAGGAGATACAAAGAGATGATGTTGGCTGTTTTGGAGAAGAAGCGCCTCCGGTTCTCTCCACTTGATATAAGGTTTCATCTCCGTGATCTTATTGGCTCAGGTCACCTTAAAACGATCCACACACCTACTGGCCTTGTTGTTCGGGTCTCAAAGGATTAAAATTTGGGGAAGGTACCGATTGCATGTGATTCATTTAGCCGTTATATTGCTCTTCTCTTGACTGTCAAACTTGAGAAGAGGTTTGGATGTTTATGCAATGAATGAATGACTTATGACACTTTCTGTCATCTATGTTTTCCATATGATAAGAGGCTGGAACCTCTATCCAACTTTCGTGAAGTGGGACATGACTAAAGATTTCAGGCAATGACATGCATCGACAGCAATGGATACAACATGATGTGAGTGTTCCTTTATGCATCTTACTCTTTCCCTTTTCCCTAATTTATTGTTTTGTGTGGGATTTTTCTTTTGGGAAGTTTTCAATGATGCCTAATTTGTGCTTTATTGTTAATATATATGTTGTGCCTGTGAATCATCCATGATGAATTGGGATACTGTAAAGAAACTAAAAATAAAAGAAAAATTGAGCTTATTATATGCCATATCATGGACGGCGGGAATATTTTATTTTGATTTCCATGGGTTTTCTAGTTATTCATGAATTTGTTTATTTTTGCTTTACACCTCCAGTGTTTTAGTGGAGGGCGGGTCTTGGATCAATGGTAAGGTTGCTCCTTTGTGACTAGTTGGTCACGGGTTCTAGTTCAAGGAAAGAGGCTCTCTGCACAAAAGCAGGGTAAGGGTGTCTATGCTGTGACAACCCTTCCCCTACACTCGCAAGGTGGGGAGCCTTGTGGGTTGGGTTGGGATCAACCCTTTACCTCTAGTGGTTTTGTCGTTGTCATTTTGACCCTTCTTGATGGAAATAAAATATTGCATGCCACCCTTACATTTGTCTGCTGAATGCTGGATTAGGGAACATTTATTTATATGCGAAATACTGTGCCTCTAAGCCTATCTTTTCTTTTATCTTTGTTGTACAAATATATATATATATATATTGGGCATGTTGTTTGATTGCATAAATTGGCGGAAAAGGATTCATATAGCCGATCCCACCTAGTGGGACTCAAGGCTTGGTTTTGTTGTTGTTGTATGTTGTATGATGTGATATATTGGGCATGTTGTTTGATTGCATAAATTGGCGGAAAAGGATTCATATTGCCGACCCCACCTAGTGGGACTTAAGACTTGGTTTTGTTGTTGTTGTATGTTGTATGATGTGATATATATATATATATATATATATCTTGGCCATGTTGTTTTATTTGATCTAGTATTTTTTATTGTATTGTGGCCATTGTGGTTATTGTTATTATTGAAATATTTGAATAATTTGAGAACCAACAATTTGCTAGGTGTTCGTTTATAGTTATAATCAACTCTGTACAATAAATGATGTTTATACCCTTGCCTAACACGCTTAAGTCTAACACTTCCCCCTAAGCTGGAGCATATATCATATGCTGCTACACTGTTAGAAATGAAACTTGACCTGGGTATCCTGTAAAGACTTAGTGAAAAAATAAGGCAATTGATATTCAAACTTCACGTGAGCAGTTGTAATGAGCTTTTCTATCAGTTTCACTTGAAGGAAATGACAATCAACCTCAGTATGCTTTGTCATTGAAAACTGGATTGGAAACAACATGAACTGCCACTTGATTACCATGCATCAACTACAGAGCCCGTGAATTGTGGAACCTAAGCACTTCTAGCATATTCAAGCCAAATCAGCTTATAGGTTATATGTGCAATGACTCTGTACTTAGGCTCTGCACTTGATCTTTACAAGTTGCTTTTTACTTTTTCAAGAAACCAAGTTGTCACCAAAAAAACACACATTATCCAGTGGTGGACCTTCTGCCAATGAGTGAGCAAGCCCAATTTACATCTGTGCATCCATGAACATGTGTATGATTGTGATCCTAATACTGGAGATTTTTTCCTAGTGCACCCTTGAGATATCCTAGGACACAAGCAACAAGATCCTAGTGATTGGTGCAAGGAGAGTCAATGAACTGTGCAAAAAAAGATTCTTGGCTGAGTAACTATAAGATAATTCAAGGACTGTTTGGTATCATTGTCAAAAATTATGAAGACGAGAGCTAGAAACGAAAAATAAAAACTAGAAATAAAAACTAAAAACTGAAAGCCAACATTGAACAAGTGCTCATTTTTGTCCTTGAATTATAAAGCGATTAAAAATGTGATTGAAATAATAAATATAAAATAATACATATTAAAAATATTATAATAATATACTAAATTATTATATTTTAAAATTCACTTTTCAAGAACAATCCTATTTTACATGACAATAGAAAGTAGTAATAAATTATTTTAAATAAATTTTATTATTTTTTAAAATTTTTAGAAATTCTGTGGCTATTTTTACGTTAATTATATTTTAAATTCACATAGTCATTTAATTTTAATTTTAATTTTAATTTATGCATAAAACGAATGATTTAATCCACAAATGTTAATTTTGGATGTCAGAGTATTTGGCAATAGGTTTGCCAAAACAATTGAAAACCATGAAATTTATTTTTCAGTTGTTTTGAAAACTAAAAATCAACAATAGAAGACTAGCAATGTAAGCAAATGCGTTTTCATAATTTTTTTTTTCATATCACAGAAACAGATAATTGAAATGATCCCAAAAGACCCTCAACCTAAAGAGTCTCTAATACCATTTTGGATTAGTTAACAATTTTGGCAATTGGCATAAGCTTGATCATAGGTTCCATGGGTGCATCAATGCGCTTGGATCCCAATAGCCTTGTCTCATCCAAAAAATCAAGAACTTGTTTTCTCTATGATTGGACAGCCCCCTTACGAGATTTAAATACCTCAATCCACAAACAGTACATCAATGGTCCTAGATCCCTTGTCTAGAATTTGGTTTGTAAGAACTGTGTCAAATGTTGTGTGCTTTGGCTATCATCTCCTCTGATTACAGTATCTTCACTTAGACAATCAGAAGCATCCTGCTTCCAGCAGTATGATTGTAGGGTATAAAAAGATCTATCAAACATCTCCAAAGACCAAAATCACCCCACGGCATTGAATTGACTGACCAAAGCATGCTCTAGGAGACTATAGGCCATACCAGTGTTTTAAAAGGCGTTATTGAGCGCGCTTTAAGATTTGGGCCTAAAACGCACTAAGGCGCAGGTAGAAATGCATAAATCCCAAAAGGCGTACACGTCAGGGGAGAAGTCGTATGCCTCTCTTGTAAATGCTCACCTTTCACGCCTCAAATCTCAAGGTGTACACATTGAAGTTTCTTCCCTTCTGCTCTCTCGACGAAGCCTCCAGCGAGTCTTCTCCTTGACGATAGCCTCGGCTCTCTCTCGGACGATTCCTCCAGCACTTCCTCTCTCTCTAATGACTCGACGGCTGCGTCCAACGATTCCTCTATGCTTCTCGTCTCTCTCCGACGAGTCGATGTTCCCTTCCAAACTCTGATTTGCCTCCGGACTCCTTCTGACGTATTTTTTCCCTTCTATGAACCATTCGGAGCTGTCGTCTCTCTGCGGTGGCCCTCTGCAGTCTCTCGCCTCTCTCTGCGACCCTCTCGTACTCTCTGCCACTGTTGGCTGCACTTGGCTTTTAGAAATTGGAATCTTGAGACATTTTTAATTTGGCTTTTTCTTATGGCTCATGCGTATTTTTTTTAATAATTAATATATATTGTTTGTGTTTGTTAGTTAAAACTTAAAATTGGCTTATATGATATTTAAAAGTTATGTTTTTATATTTGTTCTCTATTATTTTAAATTTTTTCACATTTTTTTATTATATATAAATTAATTTTATTTATTAATTATTAAAAAGAATATAGTCCCAAAATGCTTACCCTCAACGCCTTAAGGCTTACGCCTCGCCTCACGGAGGTTAAAGTGCCTCGCCTTACGCCTTTGCCTTTTTAAACACTGGGCCATACAAAGACTTCCTCACTTGACAAACCTAGGATGTTAACAAACCAATCTTGACTCCCCTTGAATGACAAACCTAGGATGTTGCTTCATATAAACCTCTTCTTCAAGATCACCGTACAAAAAGTCATTTTTTTCACATCCAACTGGCGCAATGGCCAATGAAATTTAGTGGCTAAAGAGAAAAGCACACAAACACAAGTGAGTTTGGCCAACGAAGAGAATTTGTTCTAGCAATCCAATCCATACACTTGAGTGTTGTGTTTAGTCAGCAATCTAGCCTTGAAGTGAGCAATTGAACCATCTTGATTGACCTTCAGAGTAAATACCCAATGACATCCAACATTAAATTTACCGACTAGAGGTGACATAAGTTCTCAAATATCATTGGCCCTCAAGGTGTGCATCTCTTCATCCATGGCAGCGCTGCACCCAAAATTCAGATAAAGAATCAGACCCCAATTTGGAAATAGAGATGGATGACAGAGAGTTAGCAAAACAGTAATATAAAAGTGATTCAAAGAATCGTAGAACACTAAAAATAGAGCTAGGATGTTGAGTACATGAGCATTTACCTTCTTGAGCAGTAATGGGTTGATCAATGTCACAATGCACAATCTATTGACCAAGGAGCTGAAGGTTGAGCAATGGAATCTGATGGGGCCTCACTTTCTTGGTGGCAGTATTATTTTCTTTTGCATATACTTGCAATTTAGGACAGTCGAGTCAGCACGAAGGACTTAGTGGAGATGAAGGGGCAAAGAGCAAGAAGAAGGCAGAGGCAAAAGTCCACTTCAAAAGGAGAAGGAAAGGCAGGTAATGGAAGGGAATCATAAGATCTTTGGGACTCAAAAAGACTCGAAGTAGGAAGGAGTATACCTAAACTCAAAGGTGACATTGACTGATATGAAGAAACAATTTAGGGTAGGACAATAGCACCAATATCCTCCTTGTGAAGGAGAATACCTAAGCAACACAATTTAGAGCATGGGGATCCAATTTATCTACCCTATGAGATAATTGATGAATAGAGGGTGGACAACTGAATATGCAGGGAGATAATTGAGAACAAAAGGTCTTTAGGAAATCGGATAGAGCATAGTTGTTAGAATCTTATGATTTGCAATTCAATTCATATCAATTTCATTCCAAATAGATTTGAATCTTACTAGGGAATTTAAAAACAACTAAATTGTTGCTGAATATATCGATTCACCTTGTGAATCTAGCGAATCGATATGAATCCATTGATTCACATGATTCTAAACCCATCATGTTCTGACATATCCGACTAGTTTAAGACTCCAAAAAAAAAAAACATTTTTCTTATATTTTTGTTTATATATATCTTTTATTTATGCACGATCACCTTCCATTCCTTATCTATGTCAGTCTTGTGTGAAAGAAGAAAAAAAAAATAGAACTTTAGGTCTTATGTTGCCTTGACAAACCATTATTCACTCTTGAAAGGATAGTGTTTCACCATTGAGAAGAAGGGGCAGAACACTCATCGGCTAAGGTGGTACTCATGTTTCTTTGTGTTGTTAAGATTCAGAAGTTGCTTTTTTTTTTTTTGTTTTGGTAATAGTTCGTTCAATTATTACCATTTTTTAAATTAATTATGTTTCTTTTAATTTAAGAAAAAATATGCATTCATTAATAATATTTTTAATTGTTGATAGGCACCAAAAGCTCAATTATTTACTATTTTTTCTTAATTTATTTGATTAAAAAACATAAAGTTCATCTTTTATTAATATTTATGGACTTAGTCCCTTACATTACATTTGTTTAGGGAAAGCATGCACATGAAATATGATTTTTATTTATTTTTAGATTTTGTTCAAAATCTAAATGTGTTTACTATTTTTCTAGTTGTTTGTAATATTGGTTTTGGAAAATTGTACTGAATCTTATGAATTGAATTTCGAATTCCCAAAATTGGAATTTCAATTCAAAATTTGAATCTTGATTTGACAACTATGGGATGGAGTGTGGTATTTTTCCTTTTAAGGACCAAGGTTGTTAAAATTGGGATTACATAGGATCACTAGGATGGTTTGCATCAAATCGTAGAATTGGATTGAAGATTGTAAGATTATACTAAATACATAAATAAATATGAAAAAATGCATTTGTATGTTCTTTTTTCATAAGCTTACATGATATATATATTTTAGATAATAAAAGAAGGTATGTTAGATTGAGAAAGAAAAGTTACAACCTAAGGAGACCAGCGGTCCACCTGAAAAAAAAAAAAAAAAAAAAAAAAAAAAAAAAAAAAAAGAAACAAAAAAAAAATAATAATATCATAAGCTTACATGGTATAAACCTACACATATGGCTAGTAAGTGTTGAAAGCTAAAAAATTAACAAGTATCTATGGTAGGGCCCTTGTATTACAAAAAGAGGAAAAGATGAAGTGTTCAAATTGTCGTATTCCTAACTTAATCAAACTGTCTTACAAAGAAAATGAAATAATTTCGTATAAAAAAACAAGAACATAATTTTCAACACAAATAAGTCAAGAAACAACCATATAACATGAATATCCATTTTTTTTTTTCAAAAAAATTCTTAACAGAAGATAAACTATCAAGCTAGCTTCTACCTAAATGTCAGCATCCAAGCCACCATTTATCTCTTTAGTATGACTAAGGCTATCATCAATGACTTAATCAAGGCCATTGTTAAAATCATCACTATCACTACCATTTTTATTGTTAAATCATAAATCCATCAATGTGTTATTTACCTTTAAAGTTTGTACCACTTAATAAACACCAATGAAACAAATAAGATTTTGAGTCATAATTTCGTTATTGTGAAATAGACCAAATTCTAAGTTGCCCATTTTATGTATAAGTTATATAGGACAAAACCCCAGCCTTTATGAAAAGCATTTTAGTAAATTTTTTTGAAAAAAAAAAAATTAAAGAATGTAGGATCTTACAATCTTACCTCGATCCTACAATTCCATTATGATCCTATGATCCTACTAAGATCCAAACAACTTGCGATTATAGGTAGGATCAGGATTGTTTAAGTCAAGTAGATCTTAAGATCCTATGATCCAGATTGTGATTTTAACAACCATGTCGAGAACAGACAATGGCATTCAATAATAAGAGCATGCAGTGATAAGTGGTGTAGAAATACTATTTAGCAGCATTGATATCATTTAGTGTTTTAATCTTAGAACAAAAGGCTTACAACCCAATTTAGAAAGGACTCAACCTGGACCCCACACATTTGAATAACTCAAAAGGGCTGATTGCCCATTTATTGTCTTAGGAAGCAAGAAATGACATGATGATTCTTTCCAATTAACATGACATTCTAAACTAGATACAGGACTCAAAACTAGGAACCAACTCTTTGACTCATCCAGTAAGGGATGACTAAGGCGACGATGAATATGAAGAAGCATGACTGTAGTGATGTAGGTAGTCGTACGAAGATAGTGAATCAAAATGAGGAGTAAAGCTCCCTGGCTTCATGTCCTCCGCAAATCACCCTCCTCGTCTTCAGATCCTAAAAGCTAGAATAGGGAAAGAGGTGATTGAATGGTTTAAGGATTTTGTCATTTACTAAAAAATATAATATTAAATAGAAATTTAGGAATATACAGAGTTGAGAAGAGAGAAACAGAATTAGTAGGATTCACAGTCTTGTCCCACTAGCTATGGTAGGGGAGCCATTTGCAAGGGTAACATTGGGTAAGGTGTTGGAATGCTGGAGTTCAGAGTAAAGATTAGATATGCTTGTCACTAGGTTTATGGTAGCAAAATCTATGACTCAAGGCCAGAGGGTGAAATGAGTTTACCTTTTCGAGAAAGAGATGCAACGGGAAGATATGCTTGCAGAGATATGGTTGTGATCTCAGTAACACCAAAGGGCTAGAAATGGAGATCCCAACATTGGTCAATTTTATGACAACTGCGACCACAATGAGTACACTTCTGTGGTGACCTCTACAATGCTCATCTCCATTGTCATGATTTCCCAAACCACCCTTGGAGCCTTTACTACTGCCATGCTGATTACCAAGAACACCTTCAGTGATGAAGGCAGATCTCGAAGTACCAGAATTTGGAGAGCCTGAACTAGGAGGAAGTTGAAGGATGTGTGCTAGAGGAGGCGCTGAGCACACAAGAATAGACATATTCAAAAGAAGTAACTCTAAGAATACTGAGAATTCAGGATCAAACTGGCTCAATTTTGGGTTCCAAACCTGTTAGGATGCGTTCCCTCCGTTTTTGCATCTCACAAACAATGTGATGGTTTGCATTGTATTGAGTTCTTTATGAATGCATTTCATTGTAGTAAAGTGCTCAACAACACTCCTATCCCCCTGTTATAGTTGACACTACTCCAGGGAGAGATCAAACGTGGGAGTCAGGTTACTGGAATACAATATTTTAACAGTTCCAGATCTTCTAATAAATATCAAGGTGCATATACATCTGTGCAATCTGAGGTTCCATCAAATTCCAATACAAGAAGACAACCAATGCATCTTGACCCAGTACCTCCTCCTACTGCTCGCCATTGGGTCCAAACTTGAAGAGATATTCGGGCTTGCCTAAGCATGTCAAATAAATCTTGACAGCCTTAGGCCACTGTTAAGTAATTACTTCCACTCAACTTCTTTGTAGAGATCTGTGGCTAGTTTCGTGGGAACTAGAATCCTGGATTCATGGACTCCAACAGTCCACTGCAAGGACAAATACCAAACAAACAGCAATGGAAAACTAACATACCAACCTTACCTTATTCACAAACAAACCAACAACACACATCAACAACCCAGACTCACCAACATGGGTTAATAATAGTGTCTGGCAGTCTTATTGCTGTCGCATGTACTCGGTGCATGGGGATTGGACTTGACAAGACATAATGACCAAACTGTGAAGTGTGAACATGAATATCACAAAACGAGGAAAAAACTTGCAAAACATCATGTTGGAATGATTTATGAAGAAAATTGCATTGAAAACGAACTTCAACAAAGCCTCATGCCCTAGCACATGGCGTTCTGAGTTGGTAGCCTGCAAAAACCACATGAGCCAATTACCAGTGATGAGGTTTCATGGGGAGGTAGATCAGAGGTGTTTTTGGAGGAAGGTGGTCGTTTGAAACTGGTGGTGGCATTGATAAAGTTAATGTATTCTTGGTGAGGCTGATTAATTTTTTTTTGGCACTATGAACAGTGTTTTGGGGCTACATATGACATGCCCAGTTATGGAGGGGCATGAGGGTGAGAGGGAATAAAAGTAGCAGTAGTGCCATTGGTGTCATCAGTTATGTAGGGTTTGGGGTTTGAAGTTTTGTCTCAGATACCATGTTGAAATATTGCCATAACTGGAGAACAAGGGGGGGGGGGGGGGGGGGGGTTTTTGGTAAATGACCTATGCACTTACTACCATGCTAACCTGTAACAGTTATTATCATTGATCGGAGAATATTGAATTTTGGATTTCACTCAACCCACTTTGACTCTTTACTGCTTGAGCTGTTATTACTACTGTTGTTATTTTTTGTTGAGTTTTTTTTTGGGTAAGATTTCAACCCTAGATCACCCTTGAGCTGTCAACACATTGCTGCTTGAGCCAATATTATTGTTGTTGTACTTATTAATGTTATAGGCCAATGTTAATTGTTGTTATGGGCGAGTGTTATTTTTATTATTACTGTTTTGTTTGCTTTTGTTAAAGCTTGACATACATTCTTGAATCCTCACCTACTAGCTTAAGCTTTTAGGTTAAGTAGTTCCTAAATATGATATCATAGCCATGGTTCGTGAAAGGTCCTCGGTTTAATGCTTTATTTTTTGAGAAACAAATAACCATTTTAAAAGAGAGAAGAATTTACCACAGAATAAGAAAATGAGAAAAATGGAAAAAACAAGGAGCATAAGAAATCCTTCCTTTACGTCAATTGAAACGAGCTAAAAAAATCACTGCAAAAACCAACGACAATTCAATGAAGCAGAGCCAACTAATCCTGCTGCAAGTCTGCAAAGGAAACATGACAAAAAAAGCCATTTGCTGACCCCCATGGTAACACAAGATAAACCACTCTACTCCAAAGAAAATTGTTAGTAGTAGCCACATTTTTGAAAATCCTAGTGTTCCTCTCTAACCAAACACACCAAATAATAGCCATAACAGTGTAATGCCACAAAGCTTTCCTATCCTTTCCCTTCCATGCAAACATCAGGGTAAAGTGCCTTATTAGGCCTTCACTTATGAAGCAAATCACTAATGATGATTCTTTCATGTATCACAGTCCAAATAAAAGCTTTTATTTTTTGATGGAGCTTTAGTTTTTCAAATCAAAGAATACATGGCAAAAGGATCTGCAGTAGAGTCACAAGTCAAATAGGAGAAAAAATATTTATAAGAGAATTCCCAGAAGGATTTATGCTCCAATCCCTTTTATGATTACTCATATGAACATGAAAGGAGTCGAGCAAACTAGTCAAAAGAGCCAACTCATTAAGATTTCTCCAAAAAATGGAAGTTCCAAGAGTGCCTATCCTCTTGCAAAAGAAGAAAAACAGAAATTGGGGCATTATGAAGATTAGATAACCAAAAGAGATGAGGAAAAGAAATAGCGAAAGGCATCTCCTCTCGCCTCCCAAAATCAAATTTGCTCCCCATTACGCATCGTATACTGGGTTTTAGGGAGAAAATACTTGTACATCTGAAACACAGACTTCCAAGGACTCAAATAAGTAATATTAACTCCCTCTTTAGCATCCTACCCATTTTGCAATAGATCAAATTTACTGAGAGTTTGCTCATGCCAAAGAAAATTAGGTTTTAAAGGAAAGTGTCTTGCCCATTTCCCCACCGAAGAAATATTTTTGGATGCCAAATTATCAGGATCCAAGCCTTCCTCGCTTTTAGATTTACATACAATCCCCCAACCTACAAGATGATCTCTACTACCCTTAGCCTCACTTGACCACAAGAAATCCCTTATTAATTTCTCAAGCCTTTGCCAATCTCATGGGAATACTAAAAATAGAAAGATAATACAAAAGGATGGAGGGCAGACAAGCGTGGATAAGGGTAGTATAACCCCTTAAAGTGAAGAAACACTTTTTTCAATCCATCTAGTTTCTTAGCCACTCTCTCAAAGACAGAGTCCTAGAAAGAGTCAGCATTGGGATTACCACCTACACACCTAAATAGCAAATAGGTGAAGTCAAAGCGGCACAACCAACTAGTCTAACGAAAAAGTCACAGTAATATAAAGACTGACCAAACCACTGTAAGAGAAGTTAATTTTCGGCCCATGTTAGAGAAGCAGCCCATGCTATCTGAAAGGAAGAGAATAGTATCATTTGCAAAATAAAGGTGCAATATGATACAAGCCTCATACCCTACCTTAATCCCCTCCGCCAACTCTCTACCAACTCTCTTGATCACCCCACTCAAAACATTAACCACAATAGTAAAAAGAAAAGGAGAAATAGGATATCTCTTGGATGCACGAAACCAAGACTTTAGCTCGCCATTCATAAGACTAAGAAGACCACAGAAGATAAACACTTTCTATTTCATTTCCTCTACCTCAGGCCAAACCTTTTTTTTAGCCCTAAGTTGGTCCAAGAAGCTCTTGCTCACCTATCTTAAGCTTTCTCAAAATCCAATTTCAACACTTGACCCTATTTATTCCTTTGAACAGTAATGTCAACCACCTCATTTGCCATCAAGGTAGTGTCTAGGATCTGTTTGTCACCTATAAAGAGAGAGGGCCCTCCGGAACTGCAACCAATCTCTTGGACAACACCTTAGTCAAAATCTTATAAACACTAGTTACTAAGCTAATTGTGCTCTAAAATCCTTTTTTTAGGCACTAGGGTAATAGAAGAGAATTCATATTCCTTCTTACCAATTCATCATCGAATAATTCAAGAAAAACTTAGAGTAGGCCTCCTTTCAAGAATTCCCAACAATCCTGAAAAAATGCCATAGTAAAACCATCCAGCCCCTTGTTTCTATCCATCTCAAAAGCCAACATCGTAATCTCCTCTTCTTTAACAGTCTCTCTAACCATGCTGCTTTATCAACTCTTCTAGGACACCAATCCAGCCCCTCAACCATAACTCTTCCCTCATCATCTTAAAAAAAAAAGAGGTTCCTGCAAAAATCAATAATCAAACCAACAATATAGTCATGAACCTTAGTAACCCCTCCTTATCATTCTCAAGCTCTTTAATGAATTCCTTCTTCTCCTATGCGACCCTATGGAAGAGTCTAGAGCTACAATCCTTGTTCTTGACCCACTTCATTCTAGATTTCTGCCGCTAATTCATCTTTTCACCTAAGTAACTTGTTAAAACTCATTGGAAAATTGATCTTTTCTAGCAACAATTGTCCTTTGAAAGAAGTCTCTCCTAAGCCAATCTACCAATTACACCTAGTTCCTCAAGAATGCATTTTTTTTCTGCACCAAACATCACCAAAAATCTCCATATTCAAGATTTTCGTCTTATCCTTCAACTACCTCAATCTTTTTCATAAAACAAAAACCTTCCCAACCTCCCATAATGCATGCCCCCACCAGTTCCTAATCAACCTCTGAAAATGAGGATGTGACAGCCCTATGTTTTCAAGTCTGAACCGGTAGGAAACCATTTAACTAGATTAGACTCAAGAACTAAAGGGCAATAGTAAAAAATAACTATAGGGAGCACTTCTCAACGTAGGGTGGGAAATGCATCTTCCCAATCAGTGGTAAGCAAGGACTTATCAATCTTAATAGCCACTAACCTAGTGCCATCAATGAAGCTTGTCAATTGAACATTTGAGAGCAAAATATCCCCCAAATCACACTCCCTTATAAAAGTATCAAAGCCCCTCATGCATGAGGTTTAGAGCCTCCTAATTTCTCATTAGTGGATCTAATGACATTAAAATCAAGCCCAAACACCACTGAGGAACACATGCCATAAACCGCAGTTAGTTCATCCCACAAAATACCTCGTCAGTAAGGGTTATTCGGTCCATAGGCCTAGGCAAACCACCACTAGCCCTTTCCGATGATGTCTAAATGATTAGACAGAAAGGGAACCAATTAGCACATCCAATTTGCTTGTAAATCTGGTATCCCCCACGGAACTGGTAAATGCTAACCAAACCCAATCTTTGAATCTAGAATTCTAGATGCCCCTAACAAGAAACTCATCCCCCACTTCCAATTTAGACCTTTGAAGCATAACAACATCTAGGGCAACCTTAAGTATAATGTCCTTAACCTGACAACAGTTACGAGGGCAACCCAAACCCTAATATTCTTGCTCAAGATCCTCATTTTGCCACCTTACTGCCCCCACCTTACTGCCCCTAAGCTTGTTACCCTTCCCCCTCCATAGTTTGTATTAGAGGCTAGATTTTGCAATTCTCTCCACTCTTTTCCCCCCTTTTGTATGTTTTGGAGGAAAAAAAGATCTTGACAACTTGGTCTAAAGAATTAACAATAGAACAGCCATCCTATCTAGAAGCTCTTGTGGGTCTTAGCTGTCCCTCTCACCTCCTAATGTATCAAGAGTTAAGGTCCCTCCCGTTGAACCTTGTAGTAACCCGAACAAAAATATATATCTTGGAGGAGATATTTTTAGATTACCTAAGGGCCAAGTTATATTTATTATATAACTCTCTCTCTCTCTATGATCTCGGGCGGCTCGTGCCTGAATTAACGATCCAACGTTACTACGTGGATCAGCGGTTGAATCTCTACAATTCCTACGGAGTAGAATCTCGATTTGAGGATTTCCGGGTTTTTACCCCGAAGTTGAGGTAAGGGTCGAAACGAACCTAGTGACTTGTAGATCTGTACTAAATAGGGTGATATTGACGTATGGTCTTTCGGTTTTAGGATTTAGGAATTCGTGTGACTGTTTCGAGCGTTTGGAGTCATGTTTCGGTATTCGGGAACTGGTAAGGGGATTTGTTTATATCAGTTATTTTTAAAATATGATTCGGTAGAACTGTAGGTTATGTTTATACGGATGTTTTGGTTACTTGTTTGGAAAATTTCACCGGGTGAGATTGCTGGTTTTTCGGGTGTGCGGTTTTTGGGAAAATTAGGGTTTCGGGTATCGTCTCCGTTTCTTTTGAAAAATCGTTTATTTGAATAAAACTAAAGTATAGAGATGACCGTACCTTTATTCTATGTTAAACTGTATTTTCAGATCAATTATCATATGATTGTTTAATTATCCAAATAGGTGTGGCAAGAGGATATTTCGTGATGATTGAGTTGTGATGTGTTTGAAATGGAATATAAAAACTGGAGTTCCAAACTGTTTTCAAGAATGGTGGTTATTAACATGCCGATTTCATACCATGGGGTCAATAATGATATGTTGGTTTGATTCTGTGGGGTCGAGACATTCCGGATTAATGCCGTGGTGTCGTAAGACATGCCGAGTTAATACCGATGGTTGTAAATTGCCGTTTTATGTTGAAGAGTGTGAAAACCTAGATTTGTGCTGGTTCAATACCGTGGGTTAATAATGACATGTCGGTTTGCCGGATTATGGTTATTAAAACACCGGTTCAATACCATGGGGTCAATAATGATATGCCGATTTTCCGAATAATATTGAGGGTTGTGGAATGCTGGTTCAATACCGTGGGGTTAATAATGACATGCCGGTTTGCTGGATAATATCGAGGGTTTTGGAATGCCGGTTCAATACCGTGGGTCAATAATGACATGCCGGTTTGCCGGATTATATCGATGATTGTGAAATATACTGGAACTGTTTGTGAAAATACTGGAAATGTGAAATGGTTTGTTTCTTATTGGAATAACACTCATGTACCCACACATTGATATAACCTGATTCTCCCTTTTCGAGAAGTGTCTCACCCCAATTATACAAATCTATTTCAAGTCCTTTAGGTAGCCGGACCTACCATTCTAGAGAGTTTTGGAGCGTAATATTCTCCTAGTTTTTGTAAGTACTGTTGTGAGTACTGAACTGTAGTCGGAATGTCATTTTGGATTATGTTGGATACCTTGGGTTAATGTTTTGCATCATGACAGACTTAGTACTCTGGTATGAATGAATGTAATAGGTTAAAATATGTTCCGCTGCGTTATTCATTTGAATAGTGGTTGTGAGTAGGGTATCCGCGAGCCTTATCGGGTTGGACCCTTATATTTATTGGTATCATGGATGCTTGTATGATATAGATATAGGTTAGGTTCTCAGATCACACCTGGGGCCCACTTTTGGGGTTCGGGGCATGACAACTTGGTATCAGAGCTAACTAGGTTGTTAGGTCTTGTAGACTTGGTTAGGCTTGATTAGGTGAACATACCAGAGTATAGGAATGTAAGGAATGGGTAGATTGAGATATGGGTAGAGTAGGTCGAGGGTTGTCTTGTAGCTAGACAGGGATTCATTGACGGCGTTCTATGTTTTTCCTGGAATGACGATTTCAGTAAAACCACGGCAAACCATTGATGGTTTCGTGTCGGTGCGGTCAGGCAGACCTGGACTCGAGAGTTTAGATGTTAACATGATTATTTTACAAGGATTGTGTTAATTGTGCTATGACATAGGAATACTAATCTATTCTTATCCTGTTTTCAGAATGGAGCCTAAGGATAACAACTTGGACGGTAGCTTGGAGGGGACTTCGAGCGATGGGTCTCCTGCCATGCCTCGAGGCTTGACTGAGCAGGTCTTGCGGGAGATTGGGCGGAGTGTTAGGGGACGGGAACACCCACCTACTGTTGCGGGTTGCATTATCAAGAAATTTACCCGCATGCATCCTCTGACGTTCACTGGAGGATCTGACCCAATTGTGGTTGAGAACCGGGTGTAGAAGACGGAGAAGATACTGAAAGTTTTGCACTGCACAGACGAACAAAGGGTTCTCTATGCTACATTTAAGCTTGCAGGTGAAGCTGAGAGATGGTGGACGGCTATGAGTCTACTGGAGGAGCAGAGGATTGGGCAATCAGAGATGACGTGGAGCCGTTTCAAGGAAGTATTCTTTGAGCGATACTTCTCGTCTTCCTCCTGAGACGCGCAGACGGATGAGTTCTCAAGTCTGACCCAGGGAACCTTGACGATGTAGAAATATGCAGTCAGGTACATCAAGCTATCTCATTTTGCTCGGTGCCTGATATCGAATGAGTATGAGAAGAATCGGAGGTTTGAGAAGGGTTTGAGGAAGGATATGCGTAAGCAGGTGGCAGTTATGCAAATTCGGGAATTTGTTGTACTGGTGGATAAAGCCACCATGGCTGAAGCTAGTCTTCAGGAGGAAGTGGTAGTCCAGGATTCGAAGAAGAGGCCAGCGCCTTCTGGTTCTCAGACTGGTGCTCGTTAGGGGAAGAAGAATAACTACGGTATTGGTAAACGACAGGAGGTGGAACCACGGGGTCCACAGGGGGATTCATCTCGCGCATGGTGTCCCAGGTGCCATAGATGGCATGAGGGTGAGTACTGACCGTTCATGGGTAAATGTCACCGTTGCGGTGAACAGGGCCACGTGGCACAAGTCTGTTGTGCACCGATGAGTGCTACGCTTGCACTGAATCAGTACCGGGGGGGGGGGGTAACTGGGTGCATCGGGGAAATTTACAAAGAAACACGGTTCAAGTGAGAGTTTAGTCACTTACCCTTGCCGATGCGGAGAACGCGAGCGATGTGGTGACAAGTACCATGTTATTGCTTTCGAATAAAGCCGTTGTCTTATTTGATTCGGGAGCAACCCACTCCTTTATATCTGCAAATTTTGTGAAATTGTGTGGGGTTGAAACCCAAGTGATGGATGTGGAATTGTCCGTGGCGACACCATTGGGGAGTATGGTGATATGTAGGAAGAAGTTGGGGGATTATCCTATAGAAATTCAGGGAAGGATGCTACCGATGAATCTAGTGGTATTTGACATGTACGGGCTTGATGTTATTCTGGGGATGGACTTGTTATCCTCTAGTTTTGCTGTCATCGACTGTAACCGGAAAGAGGTAGTGTTTAGACCTCCGGATGGACAGTAGTATAAGTTTGTGGGATGGTGTGTGCGCTTGCGCCACAGATTCTATTGGCAATACAGGAAAAAAGGTTACTCTTGGACGGGTGTCAAGGGTACCTAGCATGTGTAAAGGAGCCACCGTGGGATGAGTTAAAGCTCGAGGATATCCGAGTGGTTAATGAATTCCCGGATGTATTTTCGGAAGACTTACCCAGTTTACTTCCTAATCGTGAGGTGGAGTTCACTATTGAATTGCTACTAGGAAAGGTACCGATTTCTAAAGCTCCATACCGGATGACTTCGGCAGAACTTAAAGAGTTGAAGGAGTAGTTGCTGAAACTACTGGATAAAGGCTTTATCAGACCCAATGTTTCGTCTTGGGGAGCTCCAGTGTTGTTCGTGAAAAAGAAAGATGGGTCAATGAGGATGTGCATTGACTACCATGAGATTAACAAGGTAACAGTTAAGAACAGATACCCGTTGCCTCGTATAGATGATCTGTTTGACCAGCTGCAGGGAATGCATATCTTCTCTAAGATCGATCTGCGATTAGGGTATCATCAGGTGAAGGCTAAGTTTGAGGATGTGATAAAGACTGCTTTTCGAACTAGATATGGCCACTACGAGTTTCTAGTCATGCCATTCGGGTTGACTAACGTTCCAGTGGTATTTATGGACCTAATGAACAAGGTTTTCCATAAATACCTGGACCAATTCGTGGTGGTATTTATTGATGATATTCTGGTATACTCGAGGAGTCCGGAAGAGCATGAAAACCATCTGAGGTTGGTGCTTCAGGTACTGCGGGAAAGGAAGCTATATGCTAAGCTTAAGAAATGCGAGTTCTGGTTGGAACAGGTTGAATTTTTTGGCCATGTTGTGTTGAGGGGTGGTATCTCAGTTGGTCCAGGTAAGATTGAAGCAGTGGTTGACTAGGTGAAACCGAAGAGCGTGCAGGAGGTTCGGAGTTTCGTAGGACTGGCAGGGGTATTATCGTTGGTTCGTGGAGGGATTCTCTAAGTTATCTAGCCCTCTGACACGGTTAACGAGGAAGAATGTAAAATTTGACTGGACCGATGAGTGCGAGTAGAGCTTCCAGGAGTTGAAACACTGATTGGTTACTGTTCCGATTTTGACCATCCCATTTGGGGACGGTGGTTTTGTATTATACAGCGACGCGTTTCTGAAGGGTTTGGGATGTGTGCTGATGCAACATGGGAAAGTGATTGCTTATGTTTCTCAGCAACTCAAGGAGTACGAGAAGAATTACCCTACACATGATCTGGAGTTGGCGGCAGTGGTGTATGTGTTGAAGATTTGGAGACACTACCTTTACGGCGAAAAGTGTGAGATCTTCACGGACCATAAGAGCCTCAAATACTTTTTCACTCAAAAGAAGTTGAATATGAGACAGAGGAGATGGCTTGAGCTGATCAAGGACTACGATTGCACCATCAGTTATAACCTAGGAAGGGCTAATGTGGTAGCTGACGCGTTGAGTTGGAAGTTAGAGCATGCGTCAGTATCTGCGGTGGTAGATCAACATCATATCAGAATGGATCTGGAAAGTCTTGGCATAGAATTGGTGGGTGGTAATCACCAGGCATTCATTGCTAGCTTGGTGATCCGGCTGACATTATTTGAGAGAATTAAAGCCGCATAAGCCAATGATGAGGAGTTAGTGGAGGTTGTAGAGAAATTGTAGAAGGGCCTGGCTGCAGATTTTAACATCTCTAATGATGGTGTATTGAGGTTTGACATTAGGTTGTGTGTTCCAAACGACGAGGAGATAAAGAGGACGATTTTGGAGGAGGAGGTACATCGTTCTTTGTATATGGTACATCCGAGTAGTACGAAGATGTATCGGGATTTGTGCGAATCGTTTTGGTGGAGTGGCATGAAAAGGGAGATTGCTCGATTTATGGAGAAATGTCTGACGTGTCAGTAAGTGAAGGCTGAGCATCAGAGGTCGGCAAGGCTATTGCAGCCATTGAGTATCCCCGAGTGGAAATGGGAGCATATTTCCATGGACTTTGTTACAGGGTTGCCACCAGAACTTCACGGGCAGAATGCGACTTGGGTGATTGTCGACAGGTTGATTAAGATTGCTCACTTTGTGCTGATGAAGGTTAACTACTCCTTGAATAGGCTGGCAGAGTTATATGTTTAGGAGATAGTCAGAATACATGGAGTACCGGTTTTTTTTGTTTCAGATTGAGATCCAAGATTCACTTTTCAGTTCTGGAAAAGTTTGCAAGAAGCACTGGGGACTAAACTTACCTTCAGTACGACATTTCACCCTCAGACTGATGGACAGTCGGAAAGGGCGATTTAGATCTTGGAGGATATGTTACGGGCTTGTGTGTTGGACTTCCGCGGTAGTTGGACACGATTTCTACCGTTGGTGGAGTTTGCCTACAACAATAGCTTCCAAGCTAGTATCGAGATGACACCATTCGATGCATTCTATGGTCGGAGGTGTCGATCTCCTATGTACTGGGATGAGGTCGGTGAACGAGAGATGTTGGGACCTGAACTCGTGCAGCAGATTTCTAAGAAGGTTAAATTGATCAGGGATAGAATTAAAATAGTCCAGAGTCGGCAGAAGAGTTATGCGGATGTTCATCGTCGGGAGTTGGAGTTCAAAGTAGGAGGTAAGATATTCCTAAGGATTGCTCCGATGAAGGGGGTGATGAGGTTTGGTAGGAAGGGCAAGCTGAGCCCTAGATACGTCATTCGAGATTCTAGAGAGAGTCGGTCTGGTGACGTACAGGAAAGCATTACCCCCAGCACTGTCTAGGATTCACGACGTGTTCCACGTGTCCATGCTTAGGAGATATGTTCCTGATCCTTTGCATGTGATCAACTATGAGACTTGGAGCTCGGGGACACTTTAGCATATGATGAAATACTGATTTAGATTCTAGACCGTAAGGAACAGGAGCTACGTACCAAGAAGATTCCGCTTGTGATGGTACTTTGGCGTAATCATGCAATCAAGGAAGCTTCATGGGAGTTAGAGTCAGAGATACGTTAGAAGTATCCTCAGTTATTTAGAGATGCTTAGAATTAGACAGGTATGCAGATTGGTAAGTGGTTTGTTTGGTCTCCAGGAGAGCTTGTATTTGTAATCTCCCGAGACGTTATGTGTAACCATAGTATTCCTCTGCCATAAGTGGGGGCAAGTAATAAATTTGGGATGGGGCTGCTCTGTGGGTGACCGCCAGCTATTCCTAGAGACAGAGCAGTTAGAGTTCAGACGATGTGATAGAAACAGTTAGTAAATTTTGATTACGAAATTTTATAAGGAGGGGAGATTGTAGTAACCCGAACAAAATATATATATATATATATATATATCTTGGAGGAGATATTTTTAGATATGTATATATAAATATCTTGGAGGAGATATTTTTAGATTACTTAAGGGCTAAGTTATGCTTATTATATAACTCTCTCTCTCTCTCTCTAAACCCCGAATTCACTCTCTCTCTCTCTAAGATCTCGGCGCTCGTTGTCTGATTTAACGATCCAACATTACTACGTGGATCAACGGGTGAATCTCTACAAGTTCTCCGGAGTAGAATCTCGATTTGAGGATTTCCAGGTTTTTACCCCGAAGTTGAGGTAAGGGTCGAAATGAGCCTAGTGACTTGTAGATCTGTACTAAATAGGGTGATATTGATGTATGGTTTTTCGGTTTTAGGATTTCTGTGTGGCTGTTTCGAGTCGTTTGGAGTCGTGTTTCGGTAGTCGGGAACAGGTAAGGGGATTTGTTTATATCAGTTATTTTTAAAATCTGATCCGGTAGAGCTATAGGTTATGTTTATACGGATGTTTTGGTTATTTGTTTGGAAAATTTCACCTGGTGAGATTGCCGATTTTTCAAGTGTGCGGTTTTCAGGAAAATTAGGGTTTCGAGTATTGTCACCGTTTCTTTTGGAAAATCATTTATTTGAATAAAACTAAAGTATAGAGATGACCGTACCTTTATTCTATGTTAAATTGTATTTTCGGATCAATTATCATATGATTGTTTAATTATCCAAATAGGTGTGGCGAGAGGATATTTTGTGATGATTGAGTTGTGATGTGTTTGAAATGGAATATGGGAACTGGAGTTCCAAACTGTTTTTAGGAATGGTGGTTACTGACATGCCGGTTTCATTACCGTGGGGTCAATAATGACATGCCGGTTTGATTTCGTGGGGTCGAGACATTCCGAATTAATACCATGGGGTCGTAAGACATGTCGGGTTAATACCGATGGTCGTTAATTGCCGGTTTATGCCGAAGAGAGTGAAAACACTAGATTTGTGCCGGTTCAATATCGTGGGTCAATAATGACATGCTAGTTTGCCGGATTATGGTTACTAAAATGCCGGTTCAATATCGTGGGGTCAATAATGACATGCCGGTTTGCCAAATAATATCGAGGGTTGATGAATTCCGGTTCAATATCGTGGGTCAATAATGACATGCCGGTTTGCTGGATTATGGATGCTAAAACGCCGGTTCAATACCGTGGGGGCAATAATGACATGCCGGTTTTCCAAATAATATCGAGGGTTGTGGAATGCCGGTTCAATACTGTGGGTCAATAATGACATGCCGGTTTTCCGGATTATACTGATGATTGGGAAATATACTGGAATTGTTTGTGAAAATACTGGAAATGCGAAATGGTTTGTTTCTTTTTGGAATAACACTCATGTGCCCACACACTGATATAACCTGATTTTCCCTTACTGAGAAGTGTCTCCCCCCAATCGTACAAATCTATTTCAGATCTTTCAGGTAGTCGGACCTAGCATTCTAGAGGGTTCTGGAGCATAGTATTTTGTTAGTTTTTGTAAGTATTGTTGTGAGTATTGAACTGTAGCCGGGATGTCATTTTGGATTATGTTGGATACCTTGGGTTCATGTTTTGTATTATGACGGACTTAGTACTCTGGTATGAATGAATGTAATAGGTTGAAATATGTTCCACTACGTTATTCCTGTGAATAGTGGTTGTGAGTAGGGTATTTGCAAGCCCTATCGAGTTGGACCCTCATATTTATTGGTATCATGGATGCTTGTATGATACAGATACAGGTTAGGTTCTCAGATCGCACCTTGGGGCCCACTTTTGGGGTTCGGGGCGTGACAAACCTAATTCTCTATGGCAAGAAAGGTAATTCGTTTCATTAAGGTCAGCCACAGGCATAGGCAGGATACCTTGCAACAAGTAATTAATTTATTGGAAGTGTTAGAAATTATAGGCTCGGATTTAGAATTAGTCGAAGAATGTTGTATAGAATAACAACAAAAGGAATTATCTAGGAGATTTCAGCAACTAAAGCTTCCTTATCTAAACAATTTCTTGAACCTGTAGAAAAACTTGAGAAAATGTCACGAGATTGATTAGAAAAGGAAACTTGTGAAAAGTCGATGCCTCCTCAAGAGGCACTTCTTGCTTTGAAGTCTCTATTCGATTTTAATTCAAACAATTTCCAAGTTACTCAATAGCCTCTGAATTTTCCACATCCTCCAACTAAGAAGAAAGTGGGTACACATCCTTATATTCTCATATTAGTTCCAGAAGCAGATTGTTGTTTTCTTTATACCAATCTTCCACTTTAGTATCGAAGTTAGAAATGAGATCCATTTGTTGAGTTTTTGTTTCCAACCTAAGACAATAACTTTGCTTATTAAATCTGTGCTCTTCACTCTAGACTCCATTCACACATCATTACTAGAATTTGTTATAACTTCCAAAATGTTCTCTATAACCCTAGACATCTTTGTATGAGCTTTATTCTTTGCATTATTTGTAAAAATTCATCTGTAATACTAAGTCCACTTTTGGGCTGGTGAGTCAAAGGAGTGGCAATAGCTACCCCTTGTTGAATAATTGGGTAAATGGAAGACCTAATCACAATGATAGGTCTCGCCCCTTTTTTTATAATATATGTCAAAGACTCAAAGTACATACCAATGACCATAATACCCATACTAACTCTCACTTGTTAACATAACACTCACACACTAACAATGCTAAATGGCTAAGATAACCATGAACACTCCCCCTCAAGCTAGAGCACATATATCATATGCTCCTAGCTTGTTACAAACGAATTTAGCACGAGCATCCCCAAGGCTTTAGTAATTAAAGCAAAAAGTTGCCTATCAAACTTCACATGAATGGTGGTTGTGAGCTTCTACACAAGTTTATCCCGAACAAAGTGACAATCAACATCAATGTGTATTGTCTGCTCCTGAAATCAGACTTAACATGAATGGTGGTTGTGAGCTTTTACACAAGTTTATTTCGAACAAAGTAACAATCAACTTCAATTTGTAGTTGTGCTCATGAAGACCGGGGTGGAGGCAATATGAATGGTAGCTTGATTATCACAGATAAGCTCCATAGATTGAGAATGTGGATAACCCAATTCTTCCAACACGTTCTTCAACCAAACAAGTTCACATTTAGTGTGAGCCATGACCCTATACTATGACTTAGCACTAGACTTGGCCACCACATTTTGTGTTTTACTCCTCCAAGAAACGAAATTTTCACCAACAAAGATATAGTACCTGGTTGTGGATCTTCTGTTAGAAGGTGACCTAACCCAATATGCATCAATATATCCTTGAATATGAGTGTGATCTCAATCCTAATATAAAAGATCTCTCCCAGGTGTACCTTTGAAATATCTCAAGATGCTATTCCAATGACTTCTTGTTGGAGAATCAATAAACTGACTCACAACACTTGTTGTGAAAGATATATCCGGCTGAATGACCATGAGATAATTGAGCTTTCCAACAAGTCTCCAATATTGTCTAGGGTTGGGCAACAAATCACCTATATTTGGCACTAGCTTACTATTAAGATCTATAGGTGTATCAATGGGTTTGGATCCCTGCAGTCCAGTTTCATATAAAAGATCAAGAACATACTCCCTCTGTGACAAGACAATCTCGATATGAGATCTCAATACTTCTATACCCAAGAAGTTCTTCAATGGTCCCAAATCCTTTGTCTAAACTTTAGTTTGCACTTTGCAGGAAATACTTTAGGATCCGAATACCTTGATCATCGTCACTAGTAATCACAATATCATCCACATACACAATAAGCAGAATTCTTTCGGATGGAGTATGACGATAAAATATAGAATGATCTACTTCACATTGTTGATGGCCAAACTAAAGTATTACAACATTGAAGCGACCAAACCGTGCCCTCAGAGACTATTTCAAACCATATAGTGACTTCTAGAGCTGACACAAGCCTGAATCTCCCCTGCGCAACAAATTTAGGCGGTTACTGCATATAAGCCTTCTCCTAAAGATCACCATAAGGAAAGCATTCTTCATGTCTAACTGGTGTAGAGGCTAGTGATAGTTGGTGGTTAAGGAGATGAACAAATGCACTGAGGCAAGTTTGGTGATATGGGAGAATGTGTCTAAATAGTCCCAGCTATACACTTGCGTATATCCCTTGGCAACAGGGCGGGACTTCAATCGAGCCATGGAACCATCTGGATTGTCCTTCACAGTGTACACCGAACATCAACTAACCATAGGCTTATCAAGATGAAGATGTACCAATTCCCAAGTATCATTATCCTATAGGGCATGCATCTCTTATATTCTTACGTTCTTCCATCTAGAATGGGATAGGGCTTTAGAAATAGGCTTGGCAAGAGCAACTAAAGACATGGTATTAACAAAACAGAAGTATGAAGGTGTCAATAAATCATAAGAAACAAAACTAGAGATTTGATGTTGGGTAAAAATGCATTTACCTTTTCGAACAGCGACAGGGGGATCAGCTACTTGGGGAAGAGGATCATTTGACGAGGGAACTGGAGACATAGAAGTGGAAGCTAGAGGAGGCTCTCCTCCCTTAAGTCCCAGTGTGTACACTTATAGATTGGGATGATCCAAACAACGAGAAGGACTCAAATTAGTTGAAGAATTAACAAGACTGGACAAAATAAATAAGGAAGGACCAAGAAGGCTTAGTGGAAGGGACTTATCAAGGTCAATAGAACTCAAGGATTCAGAATATTACAGCGTAGTCTCAATAAAAGGTGATGTCAACAGAGACAAAGAACTAATGTAAAGTTTGGCTACAACATCAATATCCTTTTCGAGTATAGGAATAATACAGAAAAATACATTTGATAGCATGAGGATCCAATTTATTTGTTCTTGAATTTAACTGATGAATGAAGGACACATCCAAGTATACGAGGAGGAAGGGAGAACAAAGGAACCTTAGGGAGTAAAGGAGCCTTAGGAAGGTAATTGAATGTGAGATTTTACCATCATGGACAGAATTTGGCATTTCATTGATGTGACAGCAAGCGGTGAGCATAACATCACTCAAAAAACTTTGGAGACATTCATTTGATGCAATAGGGTTCGAGTAACTTAAAAGAATATGCCTGTTTTCTCGCTCCGCAACTCCATTTTGTTGTGGAGTGTGGGCACAAGATAGTGGATCATGCTAGAGTTTGTCATATAGGTAGTGAATTGAGTACCGAAGTAATCCTTAGCTTTGTCACTATGAAGTACTGGACTAGCATATCAAATTGAGTCTTTATTTGAGAACAGAAGGCACAAAAGATATTAAATGACTCATAATGATCTTTCATCAAATACAACCAAGTCATTTTGGAGCAGTCATTGACAAAAGTAACAAAGTATTGAAACCCAACTTTGACGTGATATGACATGACTAAAACCCTAAAAATTCGAGTGGACTAACATAGAAAGGCTAACGACTCTTTTACTGACTCATGAGGCAAAGGGAACATGATGATATTTTCCTAATTGACAAGATTCACTGTCAAGTTTAAACATGAAAATCAAAGTAGGAACTAGCTTTTTTAACTTGTCCAATGATGGATGACCAATGTGACAATGGACTTGATGTGGTGTGGCAATGACACTACAAGCAGTAGGAGAAGAGAGCGACTCAAAGTAGTAAAGTCCATGAGCCTCATGTCCAATGCCAATTGTCTTCCTCGTCTTTAGATCTTGAATGAGAACATAATCAGGAGAGAAGGTTACAAAGCAATTTATTGACTTTGTAAATTTATCAACAGACATGAGATTAAAGGGGGATTTAGGAATGTAGAGAACATAAGAAAGAGAGATGGAGGGAGTAGGATTTACTGTTCTTATTCTCTTAGTAGCAGTAGTGGTCCTATTAGCAAGGGTAACTTAAGGTAGATTTGTAGAATACTAGTTAGTAGAAAAGAAGTTGGTGACATTTGTCATATGGTCAGTATTAGTAGAGTCAATAACCCAAGGACTAGTGGGAGAGATACCGTATGACATACAAATGGTATGGTTACATTTCTGAGCAAGAGATGCAATGTGATGAGATGCTTATTGGAATGCCTGAATACTGTAGGAACCTTGAATAACTCCTCCATTGAGACAGCTATAGTATGCTGTTTCACTCAAACGAGTAACTGATGAGGGAGACACACTTTTTGGATCTTGGAACTCCATCCCAACACACATTAAACCTTGATAGAGCAACAGATAAAAAACACACAGTGGACAACATGTTTTTCAATTCACCAGCATGATCCCAATATGCACAACCTCACAACTGATGCAAGCCACAAGCCCACAACATATGAATCAAAAACACAGAAAATACCACTGTTTTAGGCCCAATAAATTCAATAAACAATGAAAAACAGTTTCAAGAAGCATCAAACAACCATTACTTGGATGTTGTATATGAGCAACTGAAAAAGGTGAGATCTTTGGACCAAAAACATCATGAAAAGCTTCAGTAATATGTTTATAGAGGGATTTAAGCATTGCTGGAATAATTCAGGCCGGAAACATGCCTTAAATTGGCTTCATATGCTGGCGCATGGGATCAGCCATGGCAGCCTTCGGCCGGCATGCGAGGGCACGTGGGGAGGTTTCTGGGTTGGGATTTAATTTTTTTTTTTTTTTGGGGGGGTGGGGGGCAGATGGCAGTGTCCGTGGGTGACACTGGTGTTGTTTTAACAAAATCTATAGTGGATTTTGTTTTCCGAACTGGCAGCATCACTCAGGAAAATTCAGGCAACTGCTCTGGCTTCTGGCAGCTGTTGGCTGTTTTATAGGGCTATAGTGTTGCTAAAAATTCTTCTATGATGGTAAACATGCATCAGATTTAGGGTTTTAGGCTTCAATTTTGATGGTGGCTCTAACAAGTAGCGTTTAGGTCTCCAGAGTCATGCTCTGATACTGTGTTGAATAATTGGGTAAAATGGAAGACCTAATCACAATGATAGGTCTCTCTTTCTATTTATAATATATGTTAAAGTACATTTCATAATACCCTTATAAACACCACTTGTTAACAATATCACTCACACACTGACAATGCTAAATGACCAAGATAATCAACACCCCTTTTTATCTTGCAGGACTCTGATTCCAAGTTAGATCATTACTAAATCATCCTCCCTGCTCGATGTCTCTTACATCTCCCATTACACATTTATGGCTACAGTTGTCTTCCCTAAAGGCTGTAGACCCAAGCCCCCATCTTTCAAATGAAGCCCCATACAATCCTGTATTCTGAGTTGTATTGGGCTTTTCTTTTTCCACCCTAACTAAACCAGCCCCTTTTTTCTCCCTCGGGCCTATTGGATACGCAGGCTTCAGATTAGGTCTCTGGGCCAAAAAAATGTGTAGTGTAGAAATTGTTTTCTTCAATTAACTTTTGCCCATATCTCAGTTCGTTGTCTTTAGGTGGATTTTGCTTAAATTTTGAAACAGATTTGGACCTCTTAGATACTGCCCAAGAATCAATTCCCTACCAAATTGGCGGTTTTCAAAATCGAAGACTTACCTTGCTGAGTTTCCCAATTGGTGCTTCTTGGAATTACGCCATCTCCGATTGTTAGAAGCTCCAATTTTCACCATCTTTGCATAATTAAGCTCTTTGGGAAGCTCATTACACTTATGACTTTCTCCCTCACACTTCACTATATCTTTAAGTCCACAATTTCGACAAGAAAAACCAGGGTTTTCTGTGCAATTGTCGTATTTTTCCCTTGTCGCCATTCAGCATTTTGCAGAATATCCACCAACCTGAGGTCTTTGTTCCCTCTGGAATTCTCAATGAGAATCTCACCCCAAAGTACAAAAGCTTCTAGACTGCAATCATACGTCCAAAAGTATTTGTAACAAAACTTGGTTCAATCCTTATTTCTGTATTTATCATTTATTTTGTTAAATATTGTCTTATTCCCTGTAATGGGTGTCATTTTATTGTTTGTTTACATTACCACATTCATAGGACTCATTGTTGCCCCAAAACCTAATAACTTGAGCCTTTTGGTCAAGTGGTGACTTGACAGGTTTTCTTAATATAAAAGAAAATCCAATTGTTGAGTTGATTTGGAATGGAAAAAAAACTCTCATATACAGGTGAATATGTCAAATGCCAATGTTAAAATTTAAAACATTTTTAATTTTATAATATTGAGAAATGTATATTGATTAAATTTTAGAAATTGTTTAAAAACTGGCATAGTAAATATGCAACATTGCTATTATAATGGTTAGGCAATAAACAGGATTTTGAATATTTCCTGTCTGGCAGGTAAAATGGATTTGTAGTTCTCAATGAACAGAACCTTTCTGTGAGCTGCCCTATTATTAAAATATGAATTTGTAATACTTGAGTTTCTTATTACGTCTTTGATGACTACCATTGCAGAACATGAACTTTCTGGACATGGATGACCCAAAGGCAAGAAGTTAAATATAAAAAGATGCAAAAATTGATGATGAAATTGGGTGTTGGAGAACAAGCCAAGAATGATGATCGGTTCATCTAACTATTTCAGCTTGGTTTGGTTTTATGTCGACTAGCTTGAGTTTGAGTGTGAACTTTAAACAAACCTAATACATAAGATAGAACTTAGCGTGGTCATTAATTGGTGAATTACTCACAAACCCCCACCGTCCCCAAGCAAATGTTGACACATACTTTGTGTAGCTCTGCCCCGTGGCCTTTACCTGTGGTCTACCATTTGCTGTTCGCTTAGCCATGCGGATTTCT
Source organism: Malania oleifera (assembly GCF_029873635.1). NCBI lineage: Eukaryota > Viridiplantae > Streptophyta > Magnoliopsida > Santalales > Ximeniaceae > Malania > Malania oleifera. Next base: position 40,295,511 of record NC_080421.1, on the reverse strand, counting down.
GTTGTCCTTTTAGCTAGGCTTGCATAGCATAAGGCTAAATATTTATTTTTATTTGAGTAATTTAGTTTAAAGAGGGTTTTCTTGGTTAATCCTTGTTAGAATTTTGCTTTCTTATTTTATTTTATGAGGATTCCTTGTCCTTCAGTTGTAATCCATCTTCTTTATTTCATAATATATTTTCATTCTTATATATATAAAAAAAATTAGTAATGTAATCTAAATATTTGTATGCCGTTGATTACGTAAAATCAGATCAAGAAGCTTGCAAGCTAACTAGCAGAACATTCATTATTTGTACTTGGCTCAATTAGTGAAAAGGGGATTGATTTTTGCTTTGAATTCTTTCAGTTAGATATTGTCACTTATGATAATTAGGAAGTTCCGAAGTTGTATAAATGTACTAAGCAAACTATTTTAGATTTTCTAGTGTCCAATTGACTTGTAATATTGACACAACAGGATCTAGTTAACCTTTTGAAATAATTTGTGGGATCACATGCAGTGCAAAATCCAATATGTCAGAAACTTTAATCAATACTTGTTAGGCCGTTCATCCCCACTGATATAGAAATATTGGGCACTTAAAAGAAAACATTCCTGTGAACTGGTGCCTATGAAATAAATTATGATTAGTTTGGCAATCTCAACTTGTCACAAGATGAGGAAGCCAAAAGATTTCTTACAGGATGGTTTTTGCAGTAGGATATGGGTGTATAGGTTTTAGTTGGGAAAATGTATTTTCTAACAATGAACTGTTTCATTGGACTGCTTTGCTTGATTATAATTGTACTATAGTTTTCCTCTTTCTCTGCTTCTGTTGTATTATGGGAGGATTCCCTGTCCACCCTGTGGTTTTTCCATTTATGGGGTTTTAGTTTTTTGCTCTATCTTTAATAATATTCTCTGCTTATCATATATATATATATATGAACTTTTCCTAATCTCTGCTCCACCTTCCCGCAAACTTTACAGAATACCTCCTTGGCCCCTTCACCTATTTTTTTTTCCCAAATGTTTGTGTATCCTACTTTCAAGGCTGTATGTTGAGGGAAGGTGGAATGAGTAGATTATTCATTAGTAACAAACAATTTTGAATTTCTTGCTTTGATTGTTATGACTTTTGATATGCTGAATTGCATTGTTCATTTTTCATACTCTATTTAAGTGAGACAAACCAAGGATGATTATGGCGAAGATTGCAAACACGCTTGAATGCAAACTAGATTTGGATGGAATTCATTTAACCCACTAAGAGTTATGCCACTGTGGGATGAATGGTTGAAATGTATTGATGGACGTTGCTTATTTATGGTTTATAATTGTGTTTTAAGTGCAGTCATCATCTAAATTGCTTTTTGTATTGGGTCAATTTTATTTCCAACTTCTTGTTGAGTGGTTAAAAGTTTGACTACTAGCCTAACATATATCAACTCATAGTAAACAATTGAGACAAGTTACTTCACACTATATTCAGGTGGGGTTGTCTTATTTACTGCCACCCTACGGGGTTGAGCAACTACCTACACTAGTGGATCCAAGACTACTTCTCCCCTCTCCCCCCCCCCCCTCCAAAAAAAAAAAATTATTATATTTATAAAGATTTCTCATTAATGTTGTACTATTGCCCCCTGATTTTTTTTTCTTTTCAATGCAGTAAATTCCTATTAAGAAAGGTTAAAACAAATAAGTGTATCTTCCTTCCAAAAATCCTTCATATCATGTTTCAAAATTTTTTAGTCTAATTCCCCTGATGTTCAATCTTTTTTTATTAGGCCCTGAGGGAATACAATGCATGTTTTTTTAGATGTTGAATTAACTTCATAGGATAGAGTATCTCTAAAATATTGAAAAGAAAAAAGTAGTGCATGTTTGAATAAGTGTTGTAACTTATTTTAACTATAATGATATTTATATTTTTTATTTGTTATAATAATGATATTTATATATTTAACATATAAAATTTAAGAATAAGATTTTTGATACTAAAATTTTATTTGTTAGCCTAAGCTAATAAGTACAACAACATTAACAACAAGCCAAGCCTTACATCTCACTAGGTGGGATCAGTTACATGAATCCTTTTCTATCATAGACAATTTCCTTTGACAAATTTAGGGCTATTAAATCCTTAGGGTCTATTTGGAATCATTGTTGGTTTCTGTTTTCTATTTCTGTTTCTCCACAATAAAGAAACAAATTATAGCAACGCGTTTGTCTATGTTCTCTGTTATCTGTATTTGTTGTCGATTTTTAGCTATTTGCCAAAAAACTAAAAACCAAAATTTATGGTTTTCAGTTGTTTTGGCAACCTATTGCCAGAAATGTTAATATCCAGAATTAGTTTTTTTTGGATAAAATTATTCATTTTGTATACTTTTAAATTAAAAGCAAAATTAAATGATCATATGAATTTTAAATATAGTTAAAAGAAATATATAAATAAATTTCAAATCATAATAATAAAGCCAATTATAAAATACTTTTACTATTTCTTAATTGTCATGTCCAATAAAATATTTTTTGTAAAGTAAAATTTGATAGTATAATAATTGAGTAAAATAATTATGATAAATATAATTTTTATTATAGTAATTTTTTATGTATATTATTTTTAATTTTATTGTTTTAATCATATTTTTATAATATTACTTGATTTAAAGATGAAAATGAGCATTTTTTAATTAAGTTTTTAATTTGTATTAGTTTTATAAATGTTAAGCAAACAGGTTGTTGGTTTCTAGTTTTTTGTTTCTGTTTTTGGTTTTTGGTTTTCGGTTTTGGTTTCATTTCTCTAGTGAGATTTAAGGCTTGGTTTTGTTGTTGTTGTTGATACCAAACAACTCCCTACTATCTCATTACAAGTTATTTTTAGTCTACCCTTATTCCTTCTATTGTCCCTCATTGTAACTAACTCACTCTTTCTCACTGACACAGTATGTATCCTACATTGGAAGTGTCAAACCATCTGTGCCATCCATACCGTATCTTATCTTTTACAGGAGCTATACCTAACTTACTGCTAATATGTTTGTTCCTTAATTTTTCTTTTAATGTTAGAACACTCATCCATCTTAACATTCTCATCTCAGTAACTTATACTTTTTGGATATGTTGTTTCTTAGTCGTCCAACATTCTGATCCGTATAACATAGCTGGTCTTACAGCTGTCCTATAAAACTTACCTTCTAATTATAAGGGTATTCTATGATCACACAGCACACTTGAAGCACTTCTCGATTTTACCCAACGTGCTTTAACTCTATTTAGTACGTCTTCTTCAATTTTTCCTTCAGCTTGCATAATAGATCCAAGGGATTGAAATCTACTAGTGTTATTGATTTTTTCATCAAGTTTAACTTTGTCTCCAATATTCCTCCTACTATGATCGAAATTACATTGCATGTATATTTTGTTTTATTTCTACTTATCCTAAAGCCTCTAGTTTCTAAAGGTTCTTTACATAGTTCTAACTTAGATTTTACTTCACCCCTAGTTTCATCAACCAAAACAATATCATCTGCAAACAATATACACCATAGAACCTCATTTTGGATACTTTTAGTTAGTTCATCCATTATGATAACAAAAAGGTAAGAGCTTAAAGTTGATCCTTGATTTACACCTATTGTGATTGAAAATTCTTTAGTCTCTCCACCTGTAGTCCTAACACTAATAACTACTTTATCGTTCATATCCTTCATGGCATTAATATACCTACTACATAAACTTTTTATTGCTTTTTTAAAGTCAATAAATACCATATACAACTCCCTCTTCTTTTCACTGAACTTTTCCATTAATCTTCTTAAAATATATATTGATTCTGTAGTAGATCCTCTAGGTATAAAACTAAATTGATTTTCTGAGACCTTTGTTTCTAACCTTAAATCTTTGTTTCACTGACCTTTATCACATTTTTGTTGTATGACTCATAAGTTTAATTCCATGATAGTTATTATAATTTTGAATGCATCTTTTATTTTTGTATATAGGTATTAAAGTGTATTTCCTCAATTCATCTAACATTTTCTTAGTTTTTATAATTATGTGAACTAAATTAATTAACCATATAATTCCATTATCACCTAGGCATTTCCAAACTTCAATTGGAATGTCATCTAGTCCTATAGCTTTTACATTTTTCATCTTTTTTAGTGCGAACTTAACTTCATTAACTCTAGTTTTGTGAATAAATCTCATATTTTTTAACATTTTCCTTGTTTTCCAATTCTAAGTTTAAGCCTTCCACTTGGTTTTCACTAAAGCTTACTGAAGCAACTTCACCGTCTTTCTTTTATGTTTTCTTATCCAAGACAATATCAACCTCACATTTTACACATTTTACATTACCTTATTACTCTTTCTTTCTCTTACTCTCATGAAAGACCTGTACACCACAATGTGATTTACACCCAGACCTCCACAAGTTTCTATGCTGCCTGGAACTATATTTTGTGCCAGCATTGCATTATTCTTTGTTAACAAATTGGGTTTGTGTAGTGTAAATTAGATTGGGTGGGTTGGGGTAGTTGGATGATTGCTTGTAACCTAACTTACTAGAGAGTCTTGGGAAAGTTCAGATTGCTTCTTGTCTGTAATATTGATATCAAACCATTTGAATTCATTCAGTCCATGTGTAGATGAGAATTTCATTTTTCAAAGCTTCTATCCATGTTCAGTATATGCACCAGCTAGTGTAAATTGTTGTTGCTTGTTTGTAGGGCTGCCTTTATTGAATGATTAGAGTGATAACCTACATTTTACACTTACATTTTTCCATATCATATCATACAAATTTGTAATGGTTTTACATTGGCATTTAGCCACCTAACTCTGTTCTCCCTTATTCGGCTTGGGACTGGCCTTCATGGGAGGTTAAAAAATTAGAACAAGCAGCTAGTTTTAGGGCCATGTTCCTAACGAAGGCAGGTGTTATAGGGAGTCCAATATCAGTCCTTTAGCTTCCTGAGCCTCTCCACCTATCACCAATTTGTTTAAGTTTTTATATCCATTTTATGGTGGTCTATGGTACCAATCATTTATTATTTATAGGAATAAGACATCCAAGCATATGAACATGTTGTTCAATAGTGTAGCAGTTGCATGCGGTAAGTTGGACTATTGCTTGTACTATTCTAATCTGAGGGTACCCTCGGCAAAAGCATGCTAGTACTTTTGTAACTATTTATTTATTGGTTGGGAAAATTTTGTGCTCAGGACAGAGTCATTGACTAGTTCTACCTATATAATGATCATTAAATTGGACGGAAAACTATTTAAGCATGATTACTAACTAATTTAGTCTCTTGTCATATTGAGTAGTCTCTTGTCATATCACCCCTCAACATGGCTAAGATATTTAAATTTCCATACCAACCCTGTTTGTCAAACTAAAAATTACGGAATTATACATAGTATGGAAGGAAAACTATTTAAGCGTGATTACTAACGAATGTCCCAGTATGAATTGAGTAGTCTCTTGTCATATCACCCCTCAACATGGCTAAGATATTCAAATTTCCATACCAATCCTGTTTGTCAAACTAAAAATTATGGAATTATATATATATATATTTATATATTCCAAAGGACCGACCTAAGCCCTAGAAATCTTTTAATAATTAAATTAGCATCTCTCGCAATTTATAACTTCTCGAGTTGTTTGATTTTAGTACTTTCAAAAGCGTTTCTCATTCCCAAGGCTTCCAAGTAGGGAATGGTGTAGTCCCATATTCATCCATTGAGTTTATGTAATCACTAGGCGACCTAAAAAGATCCGAATAAAGTACCGATTGAACACGATTATTTGCAAATTTGATATTCAACTTGATCCAATCACTTGCATGCGGAATCATCTAATTATCGTAGGAGCCTTAGGCTTTATTTGATTATCCAACAAGGGGGAAGAATCTGTGTGGAGAACAGTCTCAGTAGTCTAAAAACATCCAAGTTGCTTTTTCAGTTAGCTCCAGAACGATTAGAAGCATGTGATTTGAATTTCTGTATTTATGTTTGCTCACAGCATGCTTTCATATGCGTAATATATTTTTAATGCTTCGTGATGTTAGTAAATTGCTGAGGTGCAACACTTTCTTTCCTATAAAAGACGTTGTTGCAACTGTTGCTGCCTCTTAACCGCAGACATTTTTGACTTCTGCAACCAGGTTGTGGGTGCTGCCCTGTTCCTTTCATGTTCCCTTCGTGACTTCGTCACCTTTAGTTTATGTTACTGGAGAATCTACGGTGCCACCATCAAAATGAAGCCTTTACGCATCCTCACGGGGTTGGGGTTTCATTTTTTTAAAATAGACAGGGTACCTTAGATTAATTGTTGACAAGTGCTTCCTTTTGGATATTGGATTTTGATTGGTCCTGTTTGGTAATTACGTGTGCAACTGCAAAAATAGGTAACAGTTTCTGAGTGTTTCCAATTTGAAATATATATATATATATATATATATATTTGTTTGATTAAATAATTTCATAGTTGAATGAAATGGCCCCTGGTATTTTGACAGCACAGTGAGGTGGGGTTCGCTAGATGACTTCTGACTGGAGAAAGGTCCAACTCTGGGACCCCATAGTGGGGGACCCCAGACAGGTATATTTGCATAGGATACCAGACGAATGGCTAGTAGAATATGCCATTCAATCAGGACAACAGTACTGGCTGTCCTTACTATGCATTTTTTCTCCTTCGAGAGAAAAAAACTGTGTCGTGAAAACATTAGTACTGTATATTATAAACAATGCTCATGATGATATCCTGTCGTGGTTCGAGGTTGTTGATGGCCAAAAAATACTCTCAGACGCGTAGTGTTCAATCATATTTTGGATAAGTTCATGGCAACTGCAAATCTGCGAGCTTCCCCAGTGCCAGGGTGTGGGTTTGCTGGTGTAATCTGTTAATCTGTATGTTAGCATGATTTATTTATTAATTGCAAAATCTGTCAAACACCATGGTTGTTGCCATATCGGCTATGCATTTATTTGCGGTCCTTTCCCTGTTCTGATAATGATTGTTCTGATATGCCAATTGCGGTGCAGGGGATTGCATGGAAATACTGTTTATGGGCAATTGGCAATTCTTTTTGCTTTTTAAATTTGTTTCTGTTTATTTACTTTTTTTTTTTTTTTTCCTTTTTATAGAAAGATTAGTATATTTAAAGTGGGCGAGACTGACTGGAAGGCTTTATGAATGAATAGACTTTTGAAGGTTTACCAGTTTTGTCTTGGTACCTAAAGTTGATGAAAAAAAAATTTCTTCAATTCAGATGATTGTCTATAGGGATGTTTGATCCCATCAGTTGGATATGGTCTATTTTGATTTTTGTTCCACTAGTTCAGTTTGGGTTTGAGTTTTTAATCAATTTAACAAATTTGAATCTCCTTCTGTGACTATCTAATTTCTCGTACGTATAGGTTGTCAAAAAATGTTGGCCTCTCGGAAAATAACATCAACCTCTACTGATATCTAAATATTTTACTCATTCATCTTCTCCCTTTTTATTGAAACAACAGTACCTTGATATGTTGTGTTGCTTCGGACGTAGCACTAAACTTGTTAAAAAATTTGTAGTAATGAAGATTGTAATAAATACTTAGATAGTGTTTGGAAGAATAGATTTTGAGATTTGGATTTCGATTTGCATTAATTTAGTAGAAATCCCATATAATTTATATCAAGTTATATTCAAAGTCATGCAAATTCAAATTTAAGTTTTGAATTCTATGATCTCAAATGCTGGGTTAGTGTATCTTTTATAGGTATGCATTTTCATTATTTGATGGTTGCTCACACTTTTGTTGAAATTCAAGGAAGAATAGGTTTTTGAATTTTTTTTTTTTTCAAACAAAACTAATCAAATTGAATAAAAAATTTCGTTAGTTATTATTTTTATTCAATTTTTTAATTTTTTTATAATTAAGAATTTGTTTTCAATTCTGTCCAATCAGTAATATATGTTATTGGAATGTTATAATATATAGACGCGCACACACGACTTAGCTATGCATTATTTTATTTTTAACAATTCAAATGAATTTCTTTTTCAATAATTAAAAATTGGATTGGTTACTCCAATGTTATTTTTCAAGAATTGAAACTTAGATTGTGAATTTTGTTTACGCTCAATTCAGGGGTGGAGGTTGGACAGTTTTAAGGTTATGTTGGATCTAATTTCAAGTTTATAAATTTTTTATGAATGATACTTGAATATTAATATTTGAATTTTAAAATTAATATGTTGAGTATAATAGTAAAAAAAATATTATTTGGTTGCGACTTTAAAATTTTATATTGGATCTAACGGTTTGATTTGGTTAATCGTTGGATATTTACTTAAAAAATGGTTTAATTGGAATTCAATTAACTGTTTTGAAATGATTTGGTTTTAATTTGCTGTTCTAGCAAATCAAAACTTCAATTTCATTAGCGATTCAAGGGGCATGGTTAAGTTAAAATACAACCCTACCTTGTGGGCACTTTGTTGAGCATTTGACACATATTTGTTGTGTATATGAGGGGTGATTGGTTGGTAGCTTTGCATGGTTGATTACGATTACAATTTGAGCATAAAGAGAAGCAAATTTGGAGCTATGGTATATATGCATCGGGGTAAAATAAAAGAATCTTTCTTGAAATTTTAAAATGCTTACTTTTGACATTGAAGATTTTATCTTTTTGGCAAATTTTAGTAGAGATTAGATTTTATAAAATCTTAGGGAGGAAGACCTTGAGATTTTTAAAACTTGAGCGGAGGTTTTATTTATTTATTTTGTTAAATTTTAAAGGAGGTTAGTGTCTTTTATTCTAATAAAATAATATTTATATAAAAATTATGACTTTTTAAAAAGGAATTGAGGTTTTAGGTGTAATCACTAGAGGGGGGGTGAATTGGAAATTTAAAATTTTCTAGGTCAAGTGTCTTATTTTTATATACGCAATCATTATAACCGAACCTATTGTCTGTCTAATCAACTATTAATCTAGCAGATGCATATAACTATTTAAATAATTTACACACATCACAGTTCCAATATTTCCTAATCAATCACAAATTTATATATAAAATGCACTAGCAATGATATCAGCAGATAAATATAATCATGCAAATATTGAAATGTAAAGAGTGTAAGGAAAGAGTGACACATGATATGTTATCGAGGTTCGGTCAACAGTGCCTACTTCCCTGTCTCAAGCCAACCCTATTTAGAGGATTCAACTACCTTTACTCAGAAGGTGGAACGATACCGTTACAACCTCTCCTTACGGGGTGAGGTAAACCCAACTCAAATTTCGGGGCTGAACCACAACCTACAGCCACACCTTACTGGATGGTGCTTCTAATTTTCCTAACCGGGTTTGAATCAATCCGGTGCACTTTACAAGACAGTGCAATCCTCTTCCGACCGTACGCCGGGAATATAACAAATATAAAAGATTGCGTACAAATAGAATGTTTCTACAACAAGCAGATGATGTACAATATTAAGTACTATATGCACTATCAGATGATTTGCAAATGAAGCTTTGTAGAGTAAATGATTTGTCTCTCAAAAATATTTTTCAAATAAATGTGAAGAGTTTAGGAACATATTTTTCCTTTAGTCTGACCTTGTATAAAATCAAAAATACAAGAGGCTTTTCAAGCAAGCAATATATGAGTTAATATTTTGCTTAAGCACTCTTGATGTACTCAAAGAAATTCTCCACAAATAATTTTTTATTGATGAAATGTATAGGAGAATCTAATCTTTGAAATTGACTACCAAAACAAAAGGGACTTTCAAGCCAAATGTGTGAAGTTGAATACTAGCTTAAGTCTCTTTCAAGAACTCAAAACAAATTTTCTCCAAGAAAGTATGTTTTTCAAAACAAAGAGTGTTCGGAGAAAATGATTTGATTTTTGAAATCTTGAAGAACAAGAGGCCTCTCAAGCAAAATATATTGAATGAATATATGCTAAAGGCCAACTTGTATAAACCCTAAGATTTCTTAAAAGTATTTTTCAGAGAAAGAAATATGGGAAGACTAAGATTTGATCTTTAAAAGTAGAGTATAAAATGGGAGAATATTCAAAGAATAATGAAATGAATTTTTGGTATTTCTCTTTAACATTTGCAAAGTGGTTTGGGCTTATATTTATAGCCAAACTTCAAAAATGACCGTTAGGTGACCGTTGGGCAGTAAAAAAATAAAAAATAAAACTTGAATTTTCTGGCTGTTATTGGCTCAAAATTTGAACTGCCCAAGAGGTTTGGTCGACTGGCCTGAGGTTCGGTCGGTCGACGTAAGGCGATTTCACAAACCTTCGTTAGTTTGGCAAGTTGACCATGACTAACCAGTTAGCCAAGCTAGGAGGTTGACCGGCCGGACTTAGCACGTTATAAAAGGATCGGTTTGTTGAGCCTATATAAAAGACATTTATGCCCTTTGGTCTGCCAAGCTAAAACGGTGTGTGAGGGTCGGCCTGTTGAGCCTTTATAAGATCAATCCCTTTACACATGCCGGTCAAACGAGCTAGATAAACTGTGGAAGGCCGGTCGGCCGGGCCTTCATAAATTTTAGTTTTAGTGCTTGTCTTGTATTTAAAAATATTCTAAACCTTTTGAGAAAATGTTTATGGAAAGTTTTTGTTCAGTTAAGGGGTTCCTTTGGTCAGCCTAGGTCTTGATGAGCTTCAATATAAATCAAGTGAAATGCATGCACATCCAAACCTTAATTCCTATTACAACATAAGATTACACAAGTCTTCTGCTCCTGCTCTCTAGTGACTATGGAATACACCTTGGAAATATGATTATATAGGAGTTTTTTAAGGCTTTCATATTGTAGCATCATCTGTGCTTTTCTAAGATTTAACTTGTTCAACACTAAGCACAAACATAAGATGTTGTTGTTTGTCATAATCAAAATAAGGATAAGACTCAAAAAGTCAACAATAATTTCTTAGAGAATATATATATATATATATATATATATATATATGTATGTATGTATGTATATGTATGTATGTATGCATGTGTTACACATTAACTTGAATCCAACCAAAACGGTTTGTTGACATCTGCCTTTGTGTTTTACACTTTTTATAATATTTCTTTCAGTGTGTGTATATTATATTTATTTATTTATATTAATGAAATTTTCCCTGACATGATTACATTTGTGCTATAACGTTTTGTGAATACACTTGATGGTTCTGTTAAAGAAGCTTGATGAATTTTTATAGCAAGCTATTTTTATATTTATAAGTTTTTTTTAATTGTTAATTTTATTGGATGCTCATAGTCATTAACTCTTAAAGGTAGTTGATCTTCCATCTATATTCATTCCCTCCTTCTTTGAGGTTCAAAGGTAAGACTTTCTATAGAAATTCCAAACCATAAAGGGTGGGATGTACCTAAGGAACCTTTATTAGCCTTATTAAGCATAAAATTTGTGTCAAATATCAAAGTCCTAACAAATAAAGATTTGGAGAGAATGATAAAAACTTTTAACGAATAAAATTAGATAGAAAATTTGTAGTAGTAGCATACTAGGGATTGGGAGCCATTCCTCATTAATATTTTTGCCAACAAACATATTGTCTCTTATTCTCTCCTTATCCTTATTCTCCCTTTGTGTATGGGATGATATTTTTTTTCTTTCCGTTTGGAAAATTAAGGACATGTGGATATACTTGGAACTATAGATGTCGTAAGAGCAAAATTCACATCCTTTACATTGAATGATAGATCAAATTTTATTTTTCAATTGTGACTTTATTCATACTTAGAATTTTTTTTTGTCGTGACAAGTTTTATCACCTTAGCAGGTAATTTTTTTGGATAGAAAATACCATTTGAAGGATAGTGTTTATCACTTTACAAATTGTTGTAACAGAAAATGGCTCGAAGAGATTTTGGCCAAATAATGATTTCTAGACACATCCAATTGATACTTGGATTAAGACCAATATCATGGAGAGTAATGGGTGGATAGGAAGGAGAGTTGGTTGGGAGGGATTTCTAATAACCTACCCAGTTATTTATAGAGCTTGCAATTCTAAAGTGATTGAAGGAAAGACAATATCTACCAAGGGAGATTTTTCCCTTGGTAGATGATTTGCCTTTGCTTTCTATACATAGGTCAACATTTGGAACCTCGTCTAATTAAATGGATCTACCTTGAAGATGATATTGGTGTAAGGTACCTGTCGATGGTTGCTCTAGAGGAAACCTATGAGTGGTAGGTTTTAGAGGTTTAATTCATAATGATATGCATGAATAGTGCTTGGGATTTTCACAAGGACAACATCAAATATGGTGGAGGTAATGACAATAAAACATGGGCTAAATGTGGCTTTGAAAAATGGTTTGAGAAAAGTTATAGTATAATCAGATTCATGGAGGCACTAAATCTCATCTAGTCGAAAAATCCTAACAAACATCCTTATTTCACAAGACTTATGTTAGATGTTCACCATTTGATTCAAAGACAGTGGGAGGTAATTTTTAAGCATGTGTTTGGTGAAGGTAATTGTTGTATAGATGCCTTGGAAAAAAAGAATAAGATATTATCAACATCAATTTAAAGAAGTTCCTTTCATCCTCCAAATGAATTATATTGATGTCATTTTTTGGTTTGAACAATTTTCCCTTCATCCTCGAGATGAGTTGAAATCATTTTTGGTTGAAGATTTGTTTGGTGTGTTTTTTGTTAGTCTTAGTTTGTTCTTTTAAGTTCTCATATACCAAAAAATAGAAAAATATTGTTTCTTGTAGGGTTGTTTGTGGGTTGGGTTGTGTACAGCTAAACTAAAATTTCCAACCAAACCTATAGGGTTGGTTTGGGGGAGAAAAAAAAAAAAAAACTCAAACTTAAGTTGGACCATATTGGATGTGTTTTAGATCGATTTGACACTTAGGTGGATTGGTTATTGGTTAGGTGGTCTAGGGTCTTCTCAACCCCAAAAGCTAACTCAAGGAGTGAGACTTTCCATCATATTTAATAACTGATCACCAGCCCCTTCTACAACCGATGCGGGATAACCCAACAATCTCCCCCTCACACATCGGGATCTCTCCTAGCAAGACAACTATCAAGGTCTCCCTCGGCTCGGCACACTAGGGAGAATGTTGGCGAACCAGACTCTGATATCAATGTTAGGGGGTCTAGGGTCTTCTCAACCCCAAAATCTAGTTAAAGGAGTAAGACTTTCCCTCACACTTAATGACTAACCACCATTTCCTTCCACAACCAATGTGGGATAACCCAACAATCTCCCCCTCACACATCGGGGTCTCTCCTGGCAATGCAACCATCGGGGTCTCCCTTGGCACGGCACACTAGGGAGAATGTTGGTGAACCAGGCTCTGATACCAATGTGAGGTGGTCTAGGGCATTCTCAACCCCAAAAGGTAGCTCAAGGAGTGAGACTTTCCCTCACACTTAATAATTGGCCACCATTCCCTTCCACAAACTGATGTGGGATAACCCAACACTAACTAAGTCTCTATTGGATTGAACTACAAATACTTTATCTAAGAAACCTTAGCCTCAAAGTAGCGTACATAATATGTAACTTTCAACCTTCTCTCCTTTCATTTATGTTATTTCTTTTACTTTTTTGCCACTATAATTTTGATCGGACCTAGTTGGGTTGTTTGTACCCTGAACTCATCATATGACCCACTTGTTAGGTTTGCGTACAATGCATAATCCAACCCAAAAATTTATGAAATTGTTCTTTATAGGCAATTTAAATTGGGTTGGGTTAAGATGCTTGGGTTGGGTAGAGTTCTATGAACACACCTAGTCGCCTACATTGTGCAACATATTAAATCTTTAGCAACATCTAGCCATGATCCTAAAATGTTTGCCACAAGGAAATTCTCTTTTTTTTTCTTGACCCCCTTTGTGTCGTTCTTAAAGACTTCATTGACAAGACTTTGACCGATGAATCGACATATTGTCCCTAAAAAGATGTAGTGACGACGTACGATTTATTTAGCAAAAACTTGAGTTGCCGAAGTCTAATTTATGTTGTCGTAATAACCTAATCAACCCTATCCTCATCTTGTTCCACTCTCGTAAATCCTATCGGAGTTAAAAATATATGGAACAGTTAGTTATCCGTAATTCCATTGTAATATATTTTATGTCAACCTTGACTTACATCTTTAAGATAAATATGTTGTATTTAGGATTGAAAATGGGTAAAGTGTTCTTATGGAGCTAGGAGCTTTGCGCTTCACTCCTAGCGTTAATGAGCCAAATTTAAGTGTAAATTACGTCTTATTGAATAAATGAAACCCAACTTGAATTGGGTTAAACTCAAAGTAGACTCATGAATTAACTCATTTATTTGTTTTTTGGGTTAGCTCTTTATTAGTTCGTGAATACTAATCTTATGTAAAGGTTCATTGATAGCTTAATTTGGAGGTTCATATATGCTTGTCCGTAGATATTCAATGAAAAGAAGTTGCTAAAAAACAATTGTAGAAAAAGGTATCATATAGAAACTACAAATTGTTTTGAATATCTATTTCACTCGTTCACTTACAATGAGATTCCCAAAAGTTTCAAATTTTATTTTGCAAAAAAAATGTTAGATTTAATGCAAATTGCTAAAGTTCCATATAATTTGAAGTATTAGATCTATCATTTTGGGTTATTATATGTAAGACATAATTGCAAGAGCGCCTTTGTTGTAACTAAGGTAATAGATTCAAATTGTAAGACTTAAAGTTCCAAAAGTCAAGGATTAACATATTTGGTATGCTTTGAGAATTCATGGTCACTTACCATGTAATGTAATAGTAGAAGTCTGAGTTATATGATTAAATTCATCAAATTTATTTATTATTTTATTTAATGTTTTGCATGAATTTTTGAATTATTATGTATTAGATATATATAAGTGTGTGTAGACATACTTGATATAATTATTATTCTATAATACAATATATAATCAACAAATGCAAAATGGAGGTGTTTTTATGCATTCGGTGTTGGTATAAGGATAAATTAATTTTATAACTTTTTTAGAGTGATGGAAGATCACCTCGCTAAAAGATGAGATGAAGATTCATCTATGAATAGTAATTTATTATTGGGTTAACATGAAATTCTCATCTCACTAAGATGGTGAAAAGATTGTTCAAATTCACACAGATCTAAATTCATGACCTGAAATCTATGCGACCAAACACAACGTAAGTAATAAATAACCCCTTCATCCTTAAACTCTCTTCTCTCTCTCTCTCTCTCTCTCTCTCTCTCTCTCTCTCTCACACACACACACACACACACACGCAGATTCTTACTATTGCACTACAACTAGATCTATGCTGCCATGCATATGGATGAACAATCAACACCACCCTCCTTTTGGTTCACAAAGGTGAGGTTTAGGTGTGTTTAGGGTTTATGACTTGTGAATGGGAAAGAAATCTTTGGAATCCCTTGTTTCACATACACAGTGAATATTTGCTGCATCTCCTAAATAGAACCGCGTAGATCTGCTGCACTTGGGCATCTTCTGTTTTTTCTGATGATGGGAATGGAGCAACTACCATTTCCACATGGGCTCCTACCAACCTACGCACCACACACACAAATCCAACTTGAGTCTTCAACAGTGCCTGCGCCGCCAACAGACAATAATTGTAATTTGTGCCCCTGATGATTATTTAATAATTCATAATTGTATCCGTTTGAAATAATAAAAGCAGCCCATGTTTATCATATTTTAAAATGTCTATTCAATATCTTGTGCCATTAACAAAAACTCCCCTTCCTTCCAAGTGTAATCAGCTGTCTTCCCCCCAACCTCACCCAAATCTCAGGAGAATCCACTCAAATAGAAAAGCTGAAAAATAAAAAATTGATGATGATGATAATAAGCATAATAATAATAATAACAGCAACTTCACTTTCACACCCTAACCTCCGACCATTCTTCTCTTAGATTTAATCGCATAATTTAATTTAAAGTACTCTGCAGGTACACAATTTTTTTAGGTAACCATTATATATAAACATGATACCTGCATTTGTTTAATTTACTGAATTTTTAAATCTTTTTCCGCCTACGGCTTTTTTTTTTTTTTAATCTTTTTAATTCTTTCGTTTAATTTTTTTTTTCTTCTTTTGTTTTGATTTGAAAAATTATCAGTGTACAACAATTTTGTTTTGTTTCAAAGCATAGGTTAGTTCTTGGATTTGGGTCTGCTTGGATCTAAATAGAACTCAAAAGATTAGAAAAAAAAAAAAAAACCCATCAATCGACTCGGAGGTTGCGATAGCAGCAATACACTCTCGATCGCATATGATTTTATAGATTAGGAGTCAAGAGTTTGGATCCAAACATTATATTTGGAATTGGACAAAATATAATATGATTTTGTTTGTGCCATGGCATGAAGAAACACAAACCTGCTGCTTCTTTATAGCCCCTTTTCCTCCCATATTTTGTTTTGTTTCTTGAAATTAAACAAATACAATTAGGTCGTTACAAGCCTACCGAGTTTTGGGAATTCTTTATTCAACAAAGGACAGAGTCTCGTATGAAATTTGACCTTAGATTTGGATTTGAGTGGATTTGGATCAACTTCAATACAATTTTGTATTACATCTTGTCCAAATTCAATACAAATTCAAATTCAAGACTTCTCCGAACATAGAGTGATAATTTTTTATTGTGCCTTAGTTGTCTTGCTGATTGTACTATTAATTTTTCTTCACTTTCTTTCTTCTCAACATCTAAGTTCTCTCTCTCTCTCTCTCTCTCTCTCTCTCTCTCTCTCTCTCTCTCTCTCTCTCTCCCCTTTAAATACACTTCGCCTAAAATTCATGCTCCCAAAAATATCTTCCAAGGAAAAGCAAATGTAGTACATAAAATTCAATGTTGCTCTTATTAAAGAAGTGATGTAAATTGACCTAGTGAATCCAATTAGAATGGTACGAGAACAAGCTCCTATATTTTGGTAACTTAATAAGCTCCTAGCTATATGAAAACATGTATAAGAGGCACTTAAGCTTTACTAAAGCATTGTCCTTTTCTTAGGGTTTTTTAGCAATTGGAAAAAAGGGATAGAATGTTAAGAAGGTAAACATAATTTTATGTCATGATTTTAGAAAATTATGTATGTAAGTAACATGTGTGTACTTAATTAGGACATTGTGCAAAATATTTATGAAGATGTATAAATGCCGTGCCTGAAGTGAGGATGATTCATATGTTGAAAGTGTTATAAATTAAATATGTATAAAAGCCATCGTGTGGGATAGACAATAATTAAGGTCAACGTAAGTATTTGATTAAGTGATTGAGGGATTGTAACTCCTCCTCGAAGAATAATGACCCTATTTTGTGTGCGACAATTCTCTTTATTTTTTTGCCCACCATCTTGCCTAATAAAGTCGTATCATGATTCTAATAAATGGTATTAGAGTCTAGTTTGATCCTAGAAGATTGTGTGTATCAAAACTAGCTCAAAATGGAAAAACTCTAAAGAAGTCGTGGTTTTAGAGCTCGATTCAATTTTAACTAGGAGGGCATATATTAGAACAAGTTCAATCCTTCAAAATGGAAAAAAAACTCTTACAAAGTAGTATTAGGGTTTGATCCAATTTAACTAGAAGGACATATATTAGAACAAGTTCAACCATGGAATAGCATCTGCAAAAATTGGTCAATTTTGAGATTGGAAGTCTTGGGTGCTAGGAAGTGATGTTGTATTGAAATTTTTCATTAGGCTTTTAAAAAGAAGGAAACAATTTGTCACAACCATAAGTTATACGATTTCTAGATGTGATAAAAAAAAATAGCCCATGTCAAGAGGGTGTGAGTTGAGGGGTGAGAGTACTTCACAAGGAGGTGAAGATGAGAGAGTGTCCTCCAAAAGAAAGCGAAAGGTTAAATGACATGTGATTGATCTTTGTAGCAATTAGGAAAAGTTAGTTTATCTTATATGAGATTGGAGAGTCTATGGTCATTGAAGCAATAATATTATATGAATTGGATATTTAGGATTTGCTAGATATATAAATTAAACCTGTTGGCCTTATGAGAATTAAAATCTTGTTTTGATGATAACAAATCAGAGGAATTGAACATATTTGGTTAAGTGATGACATTTCAAGACTCAAATATGTAAATACAAGGTCAAGTGCACACAAAGATTATTGAAAGCCTATACTCCAAAGAAAGAAGATCTCATAATGTTGAAGAATGAAGAAACCTGAATTGGGTGCAGGCAGCTGCTCATAACCATACCTGCAGAATTCTTGTTTTATTTTATTTTATTTTGTTTTATTCTTTCTCCATTCTGTTACAGGGATTTGTTAGAAATAACTGTTTTTTTTTATTCTTATAGTTAGCCTCTGACCATTTTGATTCCATTTTTTTATATTGTATATATATATATATATATATATATATATATATATATATATATATATATATATATATTTGCTGATCCAATACAAAAAAGTATACGGGAGAATTCTACTGCTATCTGTCTTCCCTCTGTTTTGCATTCCCTTCTTCTCCTCTCTGTGTTTGATTCATTGCAGCCCAGCATTTCTCACTCACAACAGCAGAGTCAAATTCTTACATGGTATCAGAGCCACGATGGATGAATCATTCAATACCAGCCAAACCACTCCTCCAAATCCACCACCAAACACCAATTCACCAGAAGCTGTTCCTCACGACCCAACGCAACCCACTAGTCCTTATTTTATTGGCAGTAGCGATGGTTCAGGTGCTATGCTCGTCACACACACCTTGGACTGTAGCAACTACTATTCTTGGGCTAGATCCATGAAGAGGGCTTTGCCGATCAAGAACAAACTCGGATTCATTGATGGTACCATCTGTGAACCTTCTGACCCCAATGATCCTCTAATGGAACATTGGCTGAGGTGCAATGATATCGTGATAACGTGGATGCAGAACACAATGATGATTGATATCAAATCCAACACCACATATGTAGAAACTATGCATCAACTTTGGTTGGAGTTGGAGCAACGTTTTGCTCAAAAAAATGCTCCCATAATTTTTGAGGTGAAGCAAGGCATCACAAACCTCAAGCAAGATCAAGACTCAGTAAGCATTTATTTCTCTAAACTCAAAACCTTGCTTGATGAATTACTCAACTATGAATCAATTCCTGAGTGTACCCATGGAGGGTTAAGAGTTGTAGTTCAGAATCAGCAAAGGGATTGTGTAATGAAGTTCTTGATGGGGCTCAATGATACGTACAAAGCTATTAAAGCACAGATACTGCTGATCAAACCCTTTCCCAGCTTGAATGAGGTTTACTCCATTATCCAGTAAGAGGAAAAGCGAAGGTAAATCTCTACAAACAACCTTGGCAGTGATTCTATGGCTTTGGTGAGCAAAGGGAATTTTGGCAAACAATCTCTTGGGCAACAAAGGAAGGATAGGTATTATTGTACCTTCTGCAAAATATCAGGGCACTCTCTAGAGAGATGCTTCAAAGCAAATCCGAACAAACCCACATGTACTCATTGCCAAATGCCAGGCCACACATCAGATAAATGCTACAAATTGCATGGATACCCAGCAGGGTAGAAAGGACAAGAGAAGAACATAAATGTCATAAATCTGTCAAATGTGAATGCAACTGTTGGTCCTGAGCAGGGGGTTCTGAACGACAAATCTCAAATGTCATTGACACCAGAGCAGTATACTCAACTTCTGGCTCTCCTCAAACCTATCTCAGGCAACCAAGCTTTCATTCCCTTGGCAAATCATGCCATGGTCACACCTTCATCCTCAGATACAAATAACCACAAAATTTCTGGTATATCTCTGTGTTTTTCTGTTTTTACTTCCAAATCCAGCAATGTCTCAGAAATTCCTTGGATTATTGACACTGGAGCAACATACCATATGATCTGCTCCAACTCCTTATTTCATTCCATCCAGAGCACCATTTCCTCCTTTGTAGCTCTACCAAATGGTCAGATTGTTCCTGTTACTCACATAGGAACAACCAAGGTCACCAAGAATCTTACATTGCACGATGCTCTTTGTGTACCCAAATTTTCCTTTAATCTGATTTTAGCAAAGAAAATGACTCAAGAACTAAATTATTGCCTTGTTTTCTTTTTTGATTGCTATTATATTTAGGACCTTTTGACTTGGACAACGACTGGGATGGGTAAAGTGAAGCAAGGACTCTATCATATGCTGCAAGAGGAAGTCTCTCCTTCAGCCTTATCTGATGCTCTATCCAAACATAACCTCAAAATTGGTTTTTCAGCTTCTGTCAGCAACAGCAGTGATTCCTTTGACCTCTGGCACTATAGATTAGGCCATTCCTCTTACTTTGACACAGATACCAAAATCAACATACCAAAACCTTCTGATGATAACCCATGTCTCATTTGTCCTCTAGCTAAACAACACAAGCGACCATTTCCAACTAGTCAACATCAATCTAAGAAATGCTTTGAGCTGATACATTGTGACATATGGGGTCCATGTAATGAGATTAGTCATGATGGCTGCAGGTATTTTTTGACTATTGTGGATGATTTCAGTAGGTGTACCTGGGCTTATATGTTGAAGTTGAAATTAGAAGCAAGCACCAATTTACAAAATTTTTTTGTGATGATAGAAACCCAATTTGAAACAAAAGTAAAAACCTTTCGAAGTGATAATGGAGGTGAGTTTGACATTAAAGAGTTTTATCTAAAACATGGAATTTTGCACCAAAGGACATGTGTGGAGACACCTTAACAAAATGCCACTGTTGAAAGAAAACACCAACATATTTTAAATGTTGCAAGAGCATTAAAATTTCAAAGTGGCATTTTATTGAAATATTGGAACCACTGCATTCTTACGGCTGTATACCTCATTAACAGAACTCCATCTCCATTATTAAATCATAAAAGCCCTTTTGAGGTTTTGTTCAAAAAGAAACCCAGCTATAACCATCTAAAGGTTTTTGGGTGCTTGGCCTTTGCTACCACTTTAGTTAATGGCAGACAAAAATTTGATCAAAGGTCCAGAAAGTCTGTAATTATTGGTTATCCTTTTGGTGTCAAAGGATATAGACTTCTGGATTTAGACACTAAGAAGATCTTCATCTCTCGAAATGTTGTGTTTCATGAAATTGTTTTTCCAATCAAAATGAATAAAATCAGTCATCCTAATACTAGTTTCAGCAACACTAATTCACCACCAAGTCCAAATGAGTTAAGTTTTACTCAAAACCCTGTCATTTCTGTTCCTGCTCTGCCTATTCACAATCACTCCATAGACACTGTCAACCCCAATACCAATTTAGAAGTTAAACAAATACCTGCTACATTATCTGATTCACAAAGCAATGAACAGATTAGTTCCCAAAACAACTCCAAACCAAAAATAGAAGCTAGTGACAACACCCGTACACACTTACCTAGAAAATCAACCAGAATAAGGAGAGCTCCCACTCATTTGTAGGATTTCATATGTTAGCAATCATCCTTCATTTCCCCATCTCAGAACTTGGACAAGCAGAAGGACTAGATCTCATCAAGTAAGCCTTCTCCTCGAAGTGCCACCATATCTTATGATAAATTGTCTACACCTCACAAGACTTTCGTGACCTCCATAACTTCACACACTGAACCTACAACTTACCTAGAGGCAAGTACATCATCCAACTGGGTCGAAGCCATGAAGGCTAAAATTGCTGCCCTTGAACTCAATGACACTTGGATTATTATGGATTTACCTCTTGACAAGGAACCAATAGGCTGTAAATGGGTTTACAAAATCAAATTTCTTGCTGATGGTAGCATATAAAGAAACAAGGCCAGGCTTGTTGCTAAAGGGTACACATAGCAAGAGGGGTTGGACTATCATGAAACCTTCTCTCCAATGGCAAAAATGGTTACTGTGAGAACCTTGTTAGCCATTGCAGCAATAAGAGGGTGGTTCTTACAACAATTTGATGTCAATAATGCCTTCTTACATGGGGATTTGGAGGAGGAGGTGTACATGGAGTTGCCCCTGGGGTATCCCAATGAAAGTGGAAGAAAAGTATGCAAATTAAACAAAAGTTTATATGGCCTCAAACAGGCCTCACGTTAGTGGTACTCAAAACTTTCAAATTTCATCACTCACCAAGGATATATTCAATCCAAGGCAGATTACAGCTTGTTCACAAAGGTAGCTGAGGGCTCTTTCACAGCTATTCTTGTATATGTGGATGATATAATAGTTGCTGGAAATAACATGGATGAAATTGATCAATTGAAGAGGTCTCTTGATGATCGATTCAAAATCAAAGACCTTGGCAAGCTGAAGTATTTTCTGGGTATTGAAGTGGCAAGGACAGCAAGGGGGATTCATTTATGTCAACGTAAATATGCTTTGGACATTTTAAGAGACTCGAGTACCATTGGCTCCACTCCAGCAAGGATTCCCTTGGATCAAAATGTGAGAATGTCCAAAGAAGAAGAGAAATTACTTCCTGAGCCTGCTCTTTATAGAAGATTGATCGGTAGATTATTGTATTTGACCATAACCGGGCCTGAATTAGCTCAATCAGTCCAAATGCTAAGCCAATTCATAAAGAATCCAAGGGTGCCACAGCTGCAGGCAGCCCACAAGGTACTGCGGTTCATCAAAGGGTCACCGGGGCAGGGTTTGTTCTGTCTAGTGGACTTAGAAATCCATCTTAGAGGTTTTAGTGATTCAGATTGGGGGGCTTGTCCAGACACTAGAAGATCTGTGACAAGCTACTGCGTGTTCCTTGGGAGATCCTTGGTGTCTTGGAAATCAAAGAAACAAAGTGTGGTCTCTAGGTCTTCTGCAGAGGCAGATTACCGCACGATGGCAAATGTGAGCTGTGAATTGACTTTGCTGAGGTATCTACTTAACGATCTACAAATTGCTCATTCACATGCTGCTTCCTTGTTCTGTGATAACAAATCAGCTATACACATTGCCACAAATCTCATATTTCATGAGAGGACAAAGCATATAGAAATAAATTGTCATTTAATTAGAGACAAGATTCAAGAAGGTTGCATCTCAGCAAAACATATGGAAAGCAGGTTGCAAGTGGCAGATATTCTCATAAAGACCTTAGGCTCATAGGCCTTTTATTCATGCTTATCCAAGATGGGAGTAGAAGACATCTACTCTCCATCTTGCAGGGGGCTGTTGAAGAATGAAGAAACCTGAACTGGTTGCAGGCAACTGCTCATAACCGTACCTGCAAAATTCTTGTTTTATTTTATTTTATTTTGTTTCGTTCTTTCTCCATTCTGTTACAGGGATTTGTTAGGAATAACTATTTTTTTTATTCCTGTAGTTAGCCTTTAACCATTTTGATTCCATTTTTTATACTATATATATATATATATATATTTGCTGATCTAATACAGAAAAGTATGCGGGAGAATTCTACTGCTATCTGTCTTCCCTCTGTTCTGCATTCCCTTCTTCAACTTAAAGTGAATTGAAGTTGAAAGTCAAGATAGACTCAAGAGATGGAAAAACATGAAAACTTAAGTGCTTAAAATGTCAAAGTCTTGAGAAGTCTTTATGTAAGTACTTCAAGCAATTTCAATATGGATACATGAAACTTTTAGGTTAATTACTTGGACCTAGATACCATTTAAAATACTCGGAAAATATTTTTATAAGGTCAAAAGTTATTTCAAAAAGGTTAAAATTATTTTTGGAATGAAAAGCACCAAAACAGGATTTTTCCAAATTCTGTTATTTTTTCTATATCTGCATTGGTGTGTAATTTTCTTTATCAAAAACTCCTTATCTTAAAAAGTATTCAACATGAAAGTTGTGGGATTTTCTTTTAGATTTCTGTTGATACCAAGAACATCTAATTTGAATTGTGTAGAAAAAGTTATGACCAAAATACTGAAGGGTGATCAAAGTTGTTAGGCAGTTGACCTTGTCTGTTCAGGCGACTGAACAGTAGACATAACCACTTCAGGCACCTGATCCTAGTAACCTCAGCTGCCTGACCGTGTACTGACTTCAAAATTTGCTGAAATTTAAAGTCCAGGCAACTGACCCTTTGAGTTCAGGTGCCTGAACCTTCGAAGTTCAAATTTTAACAGTTAGGAAACTTTCCAAAAGTGATTTCTTGGCCACCAAACTTTGAGAAAACTTGGAGAATACTCCAAGCAACTTGGATAACACAAAAAAAATACTCTTTAATTTCTATAAATACATGATTAACACCAAGGATCAAATACACCAACAACCTACAAGCAACAAATCAATCAAATTCTTTCTACTCTTCAAAGCTACATTGCCTGTACTCTTGTTGAATTACTTGATGTGATTTTGCTGAGAAAAGCTCATAGGTCTTTGCATTTTTACTGAGTTATTCAATCTAAGAAAGAACCTTGGTGATACATATACTTGAGCTTTATCTTTCTATATTGTGATTTTGATTGAAGTATATAGATTTCAATTGTACTAATCTACTCTTTTGAGAGTGTTATTGTACATCAAATTGTTTCTTGTTTCTCTTGTAGTTTTTGACGATTCAAGGTTGGTTGGATTATTGTATCGAGCGTGGGGCATCGCTTGGAAAGGGGGCTCCACCCTTAAAGAAGGGATTGTAATAGTTTGTTTCGCTTGTAAAGGAATGCTATAGAGGAATCCTTAGGTGGTCTTGCCTAAGACGAGGACATAGGCTGGGTATAAGTTGAACCTCATAAGAAACTTGGTCTCACTCTCTTTCCCTAAACTCTCTTTAATTACTGCACATATATAACTGTGTGGTTGTTAATTTCAAATATATAAATTGTGTGGATTGGATATTGAATAAACCAAAAATTAATTTGACTTTGGGATTGCGAAAATCAAAAGGGAGTACGTTGGTTGATCAATACTTATTGCAGAAATCATAAGGGTGTATGTTGATTGATTAACACCAAAGACTTATTAATTGAAAGTTTATTTAAAATCTGAGTTTCAAAAGAGTGTTGAAATTTTCAATTGTGTTTCATTAAAACAAGGCTTTTATTAAACTCTACTTTGAGTTGCTTAATCGCTAAATTTCGAAAGCTTTGCTGAATTCTTTCTTTAAGTGTGAATCTTGTTTTGGTTATCTTGTTGAGGGGTTTGAATGATTCAAAAGCTGAAAGCATGGCATTGTGAATCATTGGTTTGTGTTGATTGAATCAATTTATTGGTTGGGTGTTAATTGACATTACTGCAAGATCAAGTTGATTTACTCATTCTTAAAGTTTTAAAAGTGAATATTGATTTTTAACTGAAATTGTAATTCAAATTATCCTTGTTTGAGTACTAAACTTACAATAAGTTGAGAATCTATAAAAGGAGTTAAAAGAAACTTTTAAAACCCAATTCACCCCCCTCTTGGGACTGCACTTTACTTTTCAAAACCTATCACTAGCAATATATATTATGCAAAACAACTAAACTTCATCGTTGTTTGAGTTTCTTTTTTTACTAGTATTGATATTGATGATGGATATGGAAATATGAGTTTGTATGGGTTCAAAGTTGTAGAAGATCAAGTGATTTCAACTGAAATCATTGCTGAAGGGAGATATGATTATGAAGACTTCAAATTTGAATTTGAATTTGAAATTAGATTTGAATTTGAATTTGAATTTGAATTTGAATTTGAATTTGAATTTCAATTTAAATTTGAATATGAATTTAAATTTAAATATTAGGAAATCAGTTGTAAATGTGTCTATATATATTGCATGTAAGCTACAAGAAAATTAATAAGAAATACAAAATTCTTTCAAACACTTTATCTCTTCTATTTCTTTACATGGTATTAGAGTCGCCGTAAAAAGACCAACGTCTAAGCCATGTCTTCCTCCTCTCCAATTTCCTCTACTACCACCGATAACCAACACTCACAATCTCCCTTTGTCATCACTATGTCCAATGTGGTCACTGTCGAACTAAATCTCGACAATTACATTCTTTGGAAAGCACAAATGGTGCCTTACTTTCGTGGTCAAGACCTCTTTAGATATCTTGATGGTACCATGCCCAAGCCTCCCCACACCATCTTTGTATCTCATCATGATAGTGGTGTTATATCTAAAACACCAAATCCTGCCCACTCTCACTAAATGCGCCAGGATAATCTTATTCTCAGTACACTAATGTCCTCCCTTACTGAAGGGGTGCTTGCTCAGGTAGTAAATTATACTACTTCCTATGCTGTTTGGCATGCACTAAACGAAAATTTCTCCTCAAGGTATCGTCCAAGGACTATGCAAATTCGCATACAGCTTGCAACTATAACAAAAGGCAGCAAGTTTGCCACCAAATATTTTCTTTTCATTAAGAAACTCACTAATGAATTAGGTGTTGCAGGAAAACCTATGGCTTGTGAAGATGATATCACTTTTGTGCTAGCAGGATTAAGTCAAAAATATGATAGCTTTGTAGCCTCAATTTTTGTCCTCATCAACAATGTTACAATAGAAGAAATTTATTCTTTTTTGCCAACAATAAAGGTTCGTCAATCTTAACATTAGCTTTCATCTCCAGTTCAACCAACGTCTGTTAATGTTGCACAAAGACAATATCAAAACTCTACAAATTGAGGAAGAGGTGGTCCTCAAGGGAGGGGGCGTGGAAATCGTGGTGGTTTCAATACTACTTCTCATAACACTGATAATAACTACTTAAACAAGCCATGATCGCTACTATTGCTGGAAATTGGGAAACTAATTGGCATGCAAATACCAGTGCAACGCACCATGTGACCAATGATCTCAACAATTTGAACCTTAGAAATGATGACTATCATGGTACAAATCATGTTCAAGTCAGAAATGGCCAAGGTCTGCAAATCTCTAAAACTGGTTCCACTAAACTTTCCATTGCCAACTCTACCTTTGTTCTTCATCAAGTTCTTCTTGCCCCAGAAATTCAAAAGAATTTGTTATTTGTTCAAAAATTTTGTGTTGACAACCATATTTATTTGGAATTTCATGACCAATTCTTTCTTGTGAAGGATTACTTAGAGAAAGTACATCATCAAGGACATCTTAGTAATGGACTCTATCAATTTACATTCAAATCACGCTGTCCACATGCTCTCTCAACTATACGTGTCTCTCTTCGTGAATGACATCGTCGACTTGGACATGCATCCACACCCTGTTCGGAATTAACACGAAATTCCCAAATCTCATGAACAAAAATAGAGAAAAAGTCCACGCTAAATAAAAACAATCACACACACAAGACAATATTTACGTGGTTCGACAATTTTGCCTACGTCCATGGAGTTGTAGGGATTTCACTATTATTAGGAAGAAAAATGCAGAGAGTGCGCTGTACAATGATTTTCTCTCTCTTTCTCTCTCTCTCTCTCTCTCTCTCTCTCTCTCTCTCTCTCTCTCTCTCTCTCTCTCAAAATGACGGCCTAACCTAATCACCTAAAAAATAATCATTTTATATGCTGCGCAAAGGGTTTAGAATGGGCTACAAGCCTTCGCTCAATAGACTAAGCCTTAGGATATAATTATCTCATTAAAAACCATGTAGCATTAATTCGGGTTAGGTCATTATCATCATCATCCGGATCAAACAAAAATAGGCTCCACAAAGCTCAACACACCCATTGTCAACAAAGTTCTTTCATGGACCAATTTTCCAATAGAAAAATGTAATGCCCCAGACCCGAAACTGGGGTCCTGAGTGTTACATTTTGGTATCAGAATGTAATGCCCTGGACCTGAAACTAGGGTCCGGAGTGTTATTTGAAATATAACTCTGATACCACCTTGTGACGCCCCGAACCCACCAAGTGGGTGCCACATATTCCATTTACCTGAACCTGGCTCTATATCAGTTATACAGTGGAAATAATAACAATTCTTCCATAATATGCTAGAGTTTCTACCTATATAATCCCAAAAGTATATACCAACATCTAGTATTAACGAATATTCACAACTCTGAAAACATAAATATATTACAACCCCAAAAATTATAACCAAAGTTTATACCCTCTCTTTCTTTCAAAAATGTTATACCAGCCCCGAGCTCACTAAGTTCGATCATGCGAAGATCTTGAAAAAGATAAAATTCAACTATCGGGTGAGACACATCCCAGTAAGGATGGAATACATTAAATCAGAGTGTGAAAATCATGAGGTTTAAGTACAACATATATATATATATATACACACATATATTCATTATTTTCAAATGAAACCATGATTATGAAATCATTCTCTGTTCCTACCCAAACACTTGTAAGGTATTTTATCAAAGAGAGTTCCCAAGGATAGGCGTGTTTACCCGTCCATACAAGTAGCACCCCTCTGCTCTGATACCTTAAGCAACCTACAATCACAACTGAAGCATATCAGAGCACTTACCCTACTCAGTAAGCCCTTAGGTGATTAGTTTATCTCGTACTCACGCATTCACACAAAGGTTTAATGGCAGAAGTTCCCAAGAATAGAGAAGATTATCCACCAATGCAAGTAACTTCCCTCTACCCTAATATATTATGCAGTCTAATGTAGCTACATCTGATACCTATCAGGGCAATCGCCTTTCTCAGCAAGCCCTCAGGCGGAGTGTATACTTCGCCTCAAATACATACTATAATGCAATATATAATACATTTTTTTTACTCTGTATCTGTTATCTCTGTATTATTCACTTCACATTTCACATTCATATTCTACATTTCTCATTCATATATTCATGTATGCTTTCACATATTCTGTTTTCATATCATTCTCGTCTGCTGTTCTTATATCCGTTGTTCTCATATATGCTATTCCCATATCTGTTGTTCTTTTATTATCAATGGTTAAAATAACAATTATGCATTTAGAACTCTCTATACCGGTGAAAAATCATAGTCATGCTTTCGCCCCATAACAAGTTGTGTGCCCGAAGGTTGGACTAAACCCTGGTTGGCCCTCTAGAGTTAAATCAACCACATTCTATAGTCTGTAGGTCCGATTGGCTGTTCCCATACTGATCTAGACTCCAGGGGGACTCTACCCTTCCTAACACAATTGACCATCCCGTCTCCACACTCTCTCTAAGATGTGTGGGTGCACTACCACTTCCACAAATACCCACAAAAGTACTGTTCCCTTTTCTGGTCTACCGGAGTTCTCAAACCATACATTATAATTTAACATTATCAAACACATGCAAAAAAAATCAAATCAAATTTAAATTCTCAATGCCTCTATAGTATTTCCTGCATCTCATACATATATCATAGTTCAATACAAAAATTTCATTTTACTCATACCACACAATTTAACAACATATTTCATACGTGTATTGTAAAATAAGCCAACCCACATTCATCATTCATTTACTGAAAATATACATTTAATTTCTTAGACAATTATCCAGAAAATCTGTCATTTTAACTTTCCATTTTTGTAAATAATATCTAGTAGCACAACCTAAGGCCCAGAAATTTACTAATCAAATGGTCGGCATTTCAGAACCCATATGAAAATCATATACATATATACATAATATTTCCATTTTCACCAAATATTTCCTAAAAAATCCTGGTTTAATATATTCCCCTTACTTGGTTTCCTAAACTACGCCAGTAGGGACCCCAAAATGATGCCTATGACACTCACTCGAACCCTGATTCAAAAACCATAGTTTAATCAAATAAACCCCAAATAACCTATTATTTCAACATTTAATTAACTCATAAATCTTGAATAAACATATTAAACCCCAAAAACTAAGAATCCTAACCCTTACCTCAACTTTGGAGCGATGTCTGGAAAGCCCAGTTTAGAAATCTGCTTTGCTAGATGTGTTGAGAATCTAACCTAGAACACCGTAGCGGTTTTCGTTTGTGGATTTAGGCTGAATCAGCCAGAATCTTAAAGAGAAGGCAGAGAAAACCGTTTTAGAGAGAGAAAAATGAAGAAGAATGAATTTCTTCATAGTGAAGCAACCTCAGATATTCTTATACATGATGTTGCCGCGTGTTTTTGTTGACGAGAAGACAGGGTTCATCTGAATCAACCAGAATCTTAGAGAGAAGGTAGAGAAAACCGTTTTAGAGAGAGAAAAACAAAGAAGAATGAATTTCTTCACAGTGAAGCAACCTCAGATATTCTTATACATGATGTTGCCGCGTGTTTTTGTTGACGAGAAGACAGGGTTTGTCGATGAACCACAGAAGGGAATTCATCAATGAGAAGATGCATTCGTCGAGGAAACCTAAAATCTGAAATTCACTCACTCGGGATCTCTTCGTCGATGAGGGACTGAACTTTGTTGACGATCTCCAGAAGGGCACTCGTCGACGAAGACAAAAGATTCTTCGACGAGGTCTGTTGTATTTTTATTTTAAATCTTCCCTTTTCCCTTATTATTTATTTATATATTCTATTTATTTTCCTTTACTAATTATTTTAATAGTTTTAATTTTTCGGGTCTCTACAAAAGCAATAAAAAGCATTCTGTGTGCCTTGAATGTCAGAAGGCCAAAAGCTATTGTAACGTCCCTTAATTTCTTAACATAAATTATCACATAATAAATAAAATGGTTAACCCGAACCCGTGGGTAGTGGGGACACCTGTCAAACACAGCGGAAAACCTAGCAGCAGTAAACATAAAATCTCAAACATCCAATCATAAAACATAATACCAGAGCTTTCTATAACATCAAAATACTATTATGATATACAACCCCCAAAAGTCAAAATAACACTAGGATTAAATAACAAAAACTCCCGATCCTAGTTCAATGCTTACCCTTCTAGTAGGGAAGCTCCAATCACTCAATGGCGGCTCTAGCCCGCCGGTCTCTCAGGGGCTCCTGAAAAATTAATTAAGTTTGGGGGTGAGACACTTCTCAGTAAGGGAAAATAAACTAAATATAGCTTTGTGGCAACATGAATATTTAATGCATTTATACGTATACAGTACATTTCATAAGTTTATAAACATCATCATATCGTACTGGGTAAACAAATATTTTCACATCTGTTAATAAATCATAACATACATAAAATCATCTGTTATAACTGTAGTACTAAAAACAAACTTAGGATGAATAGCTAGCTGGTGTCATGTATTACCCCCCATGACGGGTTGTGCAGCCCAAAGGCGGGACCCGACAATGGTTGGCCGACCACTGCCGAATCAAATATGTCTGTAAGTACGATGAGCCCGCCACACCCTGGTCCGGACTGCCAGGTGGACGTCCACACTCTACTGAAAGCCACATCGACTATCCATCTCCCATCCCCTCGTGGGATGGTTAGCACTAATCTGACGTAGATATCTGATCTACATATATAGCTATGGTATCGAGCCCCTAAACTGAACTAAACTAACATCCTGGTGGTGATAACATATAATACATGATCATATATATAACATCATTACGGCCTCGTGCCAAAAATATAGTAATTACGGCCTCGTGCCGAAAACATAAATACGTGGCCTCGCGCCAATAACATAAATACGACCTCGTGCCGATAACATAAATACGGCCTCGTGCCGATAACATAAATACTTGGCCTCGTGCCAATAACATAAATACGGCCTTGTGCCGATAACATAAATATATGGCCTCGCGCTAAAATTGTTTCAGGTATATATATTCTGAAAATACATCATTTATCACATAATCGTCAAAACCATCACAACATAACTCATATTTTCATAATACCTGAAATCATTCTTGGTTCGTAGAATCTTTCATATCATAATACATTTCACATAAAATAATATTCATGCCACACATATGCTGTTAAAAGTCATACTTCATATTCTAAAATCGTGAATTCCTTACATCTCATACATACATATACATTTTAATCATCATAGCAGTATTTTCCCAATCGTACATTTCATTCATAATACACAA
This sequence comes from Malania oleifera, assembly GCF_029873635.1. NCBI lineage: Eukaryota > Viridiplantae > Streptophyta > Magnoliopsida > Santalales > Ximeniaceae > Malania > Malania oleifera. The sequence goes on along the minus strand of NC_080421.1, from coordinate 40,263,620 downwards.
TATAACATATGTTTTTCTGAAAATAAATTTACTCATAATCAATAATAATTTGTATGGAAAATTACTGCTTTAGTTTATTCCTTTACCTGATTACTGAGAAATTCGTTAGGACAGAAAATTTCACGCCCTTGGCGCCCGAAATTTAACTCCTGCAATTTACATTTTCCTCAGATTAATTAATCTATTTCTCCAAAATAATACTCATCTAACCTTCCCTAGGCTCCATATACCTCAAATTAATATTTAAACTATTATTTAACATCCCCACTTAATTTTCCAAATTTTGCCTATGGGTCCCAAAATTATACCCGAGGCGCTCACCCAAGCCCTAAATTCCAGAAATCCTACTTCAGTTCCAGATGCTTAATATTTTAAAATTTCTAAATTAATGCTAATTAATTAAAAATAAGTCCCTTAATAATCGCCGCACCCCAAATTTGGGGTTTTGGTCCGACACCCCCACGAGAATTCCGTCCCAATAGACTTGTAGAGAATCATCCCTAGATTCTCGTGGTGGTGTCCGTTCGTCAATTGGGCTTATATTTTGTAAGAAATTAAAGGAAAAGGGGAAAATGGCTTACCCAAGGGAATACACCTACGCCGCTCCTACCACCGATCCACTCTAGTAGAAATGACGGTAGTGGCGAATGGAGTTCAGTGGTATCTTCGGATTTCCGATCGGGCAAAAATTCGTCACGAAATCGAGTAGAGAGGGAGAGAGAACGTGAAGAGAGAGAGAGAGAGTTCATGTTGCAGAAGAATAAGAAAAGAAAAGAATGAAGAAGAAGAAGAAGAAGAAGATAGGGATGCAAGAGAACTTTTAATAAAAAGTTTCATCTTGAAGCTTCTTTGAAGCTTTAGGATGTTAATAATAATAATAATAATAATAATAATAATAATAATAAATTAATAATAATAAATTAATATTAATAATAATATATTTTATTAATAAAATAAAAATAAATTTTAATTAGTTTTTTTTCTTTTTTTTAAATCCGATTAAATAATTAAAAATTTAATTAATTAATTAATTAATTAATTAATTTTTTTTTTGGAAATCAATCCACTAATTTTTTTATATCTCTGGGTTTTGGGGTTTTTACATTCTCCCCTCCTTATAAAAATTTCGTCCTCAAAATTTGCCATTCCTCTGTTTTTCTTCCTTAGCGAAAACACTTCCAATGTTTATTGATTACCCTCACTTATGGCGAAGGAATACCGTGGTTACAACGAGGGTTTTGGGAGATTACAACTATTCAAAATTCCCCCAAAACCATTCACATTTCAAAATTAAAAACTCTATCTATCTTACGTTACACTATACAAATAAAAACTACAATACTATTCCATTCACATGACTGGCTCAGCTCTAAACTCCACTGAATAAGTGCGGATATCTCTGGCGCATCTGATCCTCTAGTTCCCAAGAAGCCTCCTCAATGGCATGGTTGCGCCACAGAACTTTTACCAGTGGAATCTTCTTCGTGCATAGCTCCTGTTCCTTCCAGTCAAGAATCTGCACTGGCACTTCCTCATAAACTAAAGTATCGCCTAGCTCCAGTCCTTCATATCTAATCACATGGGAGGGGTTTGGGACATATTTCCTCAGCATAGAAATGTGGAATACGTCATGGATCCTAGATATGACCGGTGGTAATGCCAAATGATAGGCAACTGGACCCACTCTCTCAAGAATCTCGAATGGTCCAATATACCTAGGGCTCAACTTACCCTTCCTCCCGAACCTCATAACACCCTTCAGCGGTGCCACCTTCAGGAACACATGATCTCCTGTGTCAAACTCCAATTCTCGCCGACGAGTATCAGCATAACTCTTCTGCCGGCTCTGCGCTGTCCTGATCCTGTCTCTGATGAGTCTGACTTTATTCTGAGTCTGCTGTATTAGCTCTGGTCCCAACACCTGTCTCTCACCAACCTCATCCCAATACAACGGGGATCGGCACCTCCTTCCATAGAGTGCCTCATACAGTGCCATCCCAATACTGGCCTGGTAGCTGCTGTTATACGCAAACTCAACCAGTGGCAAATACTGCATCCAATGACCTCTAAGATCCAACACACATGCTCGCAGCATATCCTCCAAAATCTGTATCGTCCTCTCTGTCTGTCCATTAGTCTGAGGATGAAAAGCTGTGTTGAATGACAACTGAGAACCCATGGCCCCTTGCAAACTCTTCCAAAAACGAGATGTGAATCGTGGGTTTCTATTTGAAACTATGGACACTGGGACGCTGTGGAGTCTAACTATCTCCTGGATGTATAACTCAACCAATCTGTCCATGGAGTAGCTAACTCTGATCGGAAAAAAGTGGGCAGTATTCATCAATCGATCCACCACTACCCAAATAGCATCCTGTCCATGCAATGCTGGCGGTAATCCTGAGACGAAATCCATCGCTATATGCTCCCACTTCCACTCAGGAATGTGGAGTGGTTGCAACGATCCTGCCGGCCTCTGATACTCAGCCTTCACTTGCTGGCATGTCAAACACTGACCCACAAACTGAGCTATCTCCCTCTTCATGTTGCTCCACTAGAAGGACTCTCGGAGATCCCTGTACATTTTAGTGCTACCCGGATGTACAATATATAGGGATCGATGTGCTTCCTCCAGAATGACTTTCTTGATCTCAGGATTGGCAGGAATGCATAACCTGGTACGGAACCTCAAGGCTCCATCATATGAAATGCTGAACTCTAGTTCCTGACCATCCTGTACCTTTCCCATAAGCTTTACTAGTTCTGCATCATTCCTCTAAGCTGCTTTAATCCTCTCCTGTAGAGTCGGCTGCAAAACCAAGTCAGCAATGAATGCCTGGTGATCCCCCTCTACCAGCTCCACACCGAGCCTCTCCAGATCCATTTGAATCAGATGTTGAATCTCCACTACAGATATAGATGATTCCACTGATTTCTGACTCAAAGCATCAACAACCACATTAGCCTTTCCCGGGTGGTAGCTGATAGTGCAGTCGTAATCCTTTATTAGCTCCAACCATCTCCTCTTCCTTATATTCAATTCCTTCTACATGAAGAAATACTTTAAACTCTTATGGTCAGTAAATATCTCACACCTACCCCTATATAGATAGTGCTTCCAAATCTTCAGCGCGTAAACAACTACCGCCAACTCTAGATCGTGGGTAGGATAGTTCTTCTCATATTCTTTCAACTGTCGTAAGGCATAGGCTATCACTCTCCCCCGCTGCATCAACATGCATCCGAGCCCTTTATGGGACGCATCGCTGTAAATTACGAACCCCTCTTCTCTTGAAGGAATCGTTAACACAGGCGTAGTGATGAGTCGCTGCTTCAACTCCTGGAAGCTCTGTTCACATTCATCAGACCACTCAAACTTCGCTCCATTCCTGGTCAATCTGGTCAACGGGCCTGACAATCGAGAGAAGCCCTCAACAAACCTACGGTAGTACCCAACCAATCCCAGGAAACTCCTGATCTCGTGCACGTTCTTTGGTTGTACCCAGTCTACTACTGCCTCAATTTTACTCGGATCAACAGAAATACCACCCTTGGATATAACGTGTCCAAGGAAGGTAACCTGTTCCAGCCAAAACTCATACTTCTTGAGCTTTGCATATAGCTTCTTCTCTCGCAACACCTGCAACACTATACTCAGATGCTCCTCATGCTCCTCTGGACTCTTCGAATACACCAGTATATCATTAATAAATACTACCACAAACCGATCCAAGTACTGGTGAAAAACCCTATTCATAAGATCTATAAACACTGTAGGAGCATTCGTTAACCCAAACGGCATAACTAGAAATTCATAGTGACCATATCATGTTCTGAATGCCTTCTTCTGAACATCTTCTGCCCTGACTTTCACCTGATGGTACCTAGAGCGTAAATCTATCTTCAAAAAGATTTGTGTCCCCAGTAACTGGTCAAACAAATCATCAATACGTGGGAGTGGGTATTTATTCTTGATAGTTACTTTATTTATTTCTCGATTGTCGATGCACAATCTCATCGAGCCATCCTTCTTCCTCACAAACAACACCGGTGCTCCCCAGGGTGACACACTGGGCCGAATGAACATCTTATCTAATAGCTCCTGCAACTGCTCTTTCAATTCTTTCAACTCTGCCGGTGCCATTCTATACGGCGCCTTTGAAATCGGCGCTGTCCCCGGAACTAGGTCAATAACGAACTCTACCTCCCGATCAGGAGGTAGTCCCGGAAAATCCTCGGGAAATACATCAGGAAAATCCCTCACCATTAGGATATCCTCCACCCTCAGTTCCCCTTCTGATACAGCCTTCACATAGGCTAAATATCCCTGACAACCTTCTAATAGCCATCTATGCACTTGAATAGCAGATAATAACTGAGGTGGGGTGCGCACACGTGATCCCACGAATCTGTACTCCCGTCCCTCTAGAGGTTTGAACACTACCACTCTCTGATGGCAATCAATGCTAGCATAGTGGGTAGCTAGCCAATCCATGCCCAAGATTACCTCAAACCCATGCATGTCTAAAACCACCAGATTAGCTAAAAAAGACCTCCCCTGAATATCCACTAGGCAGTCCCTGAGTACCTTTCTACATACCCCTACGGTCCTAGTCGGCGTAGCAATAGACAAACTAATTTCTAACTGCTGAGGCTCAAACCCACATAATTTAACATAATCCCGGGTGATAAATGAATGCGTTGCCCCAAAATCAAACAAAATCGTAGCTTTAAATGACAGCATTGAAACAGTACCTGTCACCACATCTCCTGCCGCCTCAGCATCGCCCGACGTCAAAGCAAAAACTCTGGTTGGGGCCGTATTCCTCTGCTGACCTCCTCGTGGTGCCTGGTAACCTCCTCGTGCAGGTCTAGGAGCAGTACCAGTCTATTTCAGACACTCCCTCATCAAATGTCCTGGCTCCCCGCACCTGTAGCAGACACCTCGCCCAGCACGACACTCTCCCAGGTGTCTCTTCCTGCAAGATGGGCTAGCGGGAGATGGCTGTGCACCTTGGAAACCGTGATTCCCGGTCTTCTATCTCTGGTCCCTATAATAGCCACCTCTCTTCCACGCAGCACGGTCGACTCCCTGCTGGAAATCAGAAGGTATGGATCTCTTCTTCTGCCTCTGCTCTTTAGCCTCCAATCGCTCACCAATCTCTGCTATAGTGGCTCGGTCAACCAGCTCGGTAAAGTCCTGCAACTTCAATATCGATACCTACTTGTAAATTTTTCTCCTCAAGCCTCTTTCAAACTGTCGTACCTTCTTTGCCTCATCTGGAATAATGTACGGGGCGAAACGAGATAGCTCGACGAACCTCGTCGCGTACTGTTGCACTGATAGCTGTCCCTGGTTCAGATTCAGGAATTCCGTAATCTTAGCCTCCTTGGAGGAGGCTGAAAAATACGTGTCGAAGAATGTTTCTTTAAACCGTTCCCACATCATCTCTAGAGGTACAATCCTCCGCTACTCTAATACTCTCATCACCGACCACCACCTCTCGGCCTCTCTAGTCAATTTATAGGTGGCAAACAGTACTTTCTGCTCCTCTGAACACTGCAGTACTGCAAATATCTTCCCCATCTCCTGCACCCAATTCTCAGCAACTGTAGGATCCGTTCCCCCTGAGAAAGTTGGAGGATTCATCTTTATGAACTTCTCGATCGTACAACTGTGGCCTACAGATGGACCACCCTGCTCCTTCAAACTCCTGGCAATTTCTGCCATCACTTGCTGTGCTACGCGTAGGACGGCGTCTGAGTCACTACCCGCAGTGCCCGAGTGTCCAACACCCTCACTCCCACTGGCGTGGGCACTATTGCCACCAAGGTCCATCTTGAAAAACATGTAACTTAACTCAAAACCTCATTCTCTATACATATCACTCAACTCATATGGTATATTTTCCTAATTAACTCGTTACTCTTGATCTTAATTCAAGGTTCAATCCTGCAACCTAGATACCCAACCCGACGATAGTTTACAATGAATTTCCTGAAGTCGTCACCTCAGGAAAATCACACAAACCACCATGGAAGTCCTGCATCTAGACTACAAAACTAGACCACAAATTCCCTTATCCTATACTTTGGTATTATTATTGCTGCACTCTAGAGTCTACAGAACCTAGTATCCTAGGCTCTGATACCAAATGTAACGTCCCTAAATTTCTTAACATAAATTATCACATAATAAATAAAATGGTCAACCCGACCCCGTGGGTAGCGGGGACACCTATCAAACAAAGCGGAAAACCTAGCAGCAGTAAATATAAAATCTCAAACATCCAATCATAAAACATAATACCCGAGCTTTCTATAACATCAAAATACTGTTATGATATACAACCCCCAAAAGTCAAAATAACACTAGGATTAAATAACAAAAACTCCCGATCCTAGTTCAATGCTTACCCTTCTAGTAGGGAAGCTCCAATCACTCAATGGCGGCTCTAGCCCGCCGGTTTCTTAGGGGTTCCTGAAAAATTAATTAAGTTTAGGGGTGAGACACTTCTTAGTAAGGGAAAATAAACTAAATACAGCTGTGTGGCAACATGAATATTTAATGCATTTATACGTATACAGTACATTTCATAATTCTATAAACATCATCATATCGTACTGGATAAACATATATTTTCACATCTGTTAATAAATTATAACATACATAAAATCATCTGTTATAATTGTAGTACTGAAAACAAACCTAGGATGAATAGCTAGCTGGTGTCATGTATTACCCCCCATGACGGGTTGTGCAGCCCGAAGGCGGGACCCGACAATGGTTGGCCAACCACTGTCGAATCAAATATGTCTGTAAGTACGATGAGCTCGCCACACCCTGGTCCAGACTGCCAGGTGGACTTCCACACTCTACTAAAAGTCACATCGACTATCCATCTCCCATCCCCTCGTGGGATGGTTAGCACTAATCTGACGTAGATATCTGATCTACACATATAGCTACGGTACCGAGCCCTTGAACTGAACTAAACTAACATCTTGGTGGTGATAACATATAATACATGATCATATATATAACATCATTACGGCCTCGTGCCGAAAACATAAATACGTGGCCTCGCGCCAATAACATAAATACGGCCTTGTGCCGATAACATAAATACGGCCTCGTGCCGATAACATAAATATATGGCCTCGCGCTAAAATTGTTTCAGGTATATATATTCTGAAAATACATCATTTATCACATAATCGTCAAAACCATCACAACATAACTCATATTTTCATAATACCTGAAATCATGCTTGGTTCGTAGAATCTTTCACATCATAATACATTTCACATAAAATAATATTCATGCCACACATATGCTGTTAAAAGTTATACTTCATATTCTAAAATCGTAAATTCCTTACATCTCATACATACATATACATTTTAATCATCATAGCAGTATTTTCCCAATCGTACATTTCATTCGTAATACATAATATAACATATGCTTTTCTGAAAATAAATTTACTCATAATCAATAATAATTTGTATGGAAAATTACTGCTTTAGTTTATTCTCTTACCTTGCTACTGAGAAATTCGTTAGGACGCAAAATTTCACACCCTTGGCGCCCGAAATTTAATTCCTGCAATTTACATTTTTCTCAGATTAATTAATCTATTTCTCCAAAATAATACTCATCTAACCTTCCCTAGGCTCCATATACCTCAAATTAATATTTAAACTATTATTTAACATCCCCACTTAATTTTTCAAATTTTTCCTGCGGGTCCCAAAATTATACCCGCGGCGCTCACCCAAGCCCTAAATTCCAGAAATCCTACTTCAGCCCCAGATGCTTAATATTTTAGCATTTATAAATTAATGCTAATTAATTAAAAATAAGTCCCTTAATAATCGTCGCACCCCAAATTTGGGGTTTTGGTCCGACAACCCCACGAGAATTCCGTCCCACTAGACTTGTAGAGAATCATCCCTAGATTCTCGTGGTGGTGTTCATTCGTCAATTGGGCTTATATTTTGCAAGAAATTAAAGAAAAAGGGGAAAATGACTTACCCCAGGGAATACACCTACGCCGCTCCTACCATCGATCCACTCCGGTAGAAATGATGGTAGCGGCGAATGGAGTTCAGTGGTATCTTCGGATTTCCGATTGGGCGAAAATTCATCACGAAATCAAGGAGAGAGGGAGAGAGAACGTGAGGAGAGAGAAAGAGAGTTCACGTTGCAGAAGAATAAGAAAAGAAAAGAAAAGAAAAGAAAAGAATGAAGAAGAAGAAGAAGATAGGGGTGCAGGAGAACTTTTAATAAAAAGTTTCATCTTGAAGCTTCTTTGAAGCTTCAGGATGTTAATAATAATAATAATAATAATAATAATAATAATAATAATAATAATATATTAAATTAATATTAATAATAATATATTTTATTAATAAAATAAAAATAAATTTTAATTAGTTTTTTTTCTTTTTTTTAAATCCAATTAATTAATTAATTAATTTTTTTTTTTTTTTTTTGGAAATCAATCCACTAATTTTTTTATATCTTTGTTTTTGGGGTTTTTACAGCCATGACTTGCCATTTAAGTATTCAACTTATGTTTCTTCATATCCTCTGGATTTAATTTTTAGTGATGTATGGGGACCAACACCCATGGCTTCTACCACTGGTGCGAAATATTATGTTAGTTTTATTGATGATTGTTCAAAGTTTGTTTGGTTATTTCCAATGAAATCCAAATCCAAAGCTGAATCAATCTTTCTTCAGTTTGAAGCCTACGTTGAAAAACACTTTGAACGAAAAATAAAATCTGTCTAGTTTGATTGGGGTGGAGAATTTTGATGCTTGAATACTTATTTTACACAAATTGGAATTTATCATTGTTGACTTTTTGAGTTTGATCCCTATTTTGATGCTAACAAAGCACTAGTATCGTATGTGCGCATTTAGTGTGTGAACAAGTTTTTAATTTCAGCACGAACATAAGATACCAAAAAATGAATGCAAGCAAGAACATAAAGCTCACACTTTCTTGGCGAATTCCATGGAAAATGAAGAGCGAAAGAAGAAGACATTTTGATTCTACTTGTATTGCATTTAATTTTTATTTTTTTGGTTTGTAATAATGCATGCATCTGCATGATATGGATGAAAGCTTAGAATGACCGTAGTTTGACCATAGGGAACCAAATGACCTTTGGGTACTTAATATACCTATGAAAAACCTTTTTCATAAACATCAAAATCATACAGAAGGTTTAGAATTAATTAGGTCAAATTTAGGGGCAAAATTGGAATTTTAAACACCCTCGGTCGACCGACCATATTTGATGGTCGACCGAACCACTGTTTGCTCCGGAGTCAAAATGTTGACCATAGCTCGGTCGACCGACCTCTTGGTGTGTTAAATGCCTTGTCGACCTGAAATTAGGAATAGCTTCCCAAGAGGGGGGGTGAATTGGATTCTAAAAATTTCTTTTGATTTCTTTTAAAATACCTTAAACTTCTTTTATTTCTTTTAACCAATTCTTGACTTGTTTTTTTAATTCCTTAATCAATCAAGAACTTAGTTCTTTTATCCAATCAATTAAACACAATCTTCAAACCAAACAATCAATTTATTTGCCAAGTACAAGTTAAACAACAAACAACCAAACAAAGATATAAAGTATTCAGCACTTTGGTAATATAAGATCTTGAGATAGTTTGTTTGTTTATATAAGCCCTGTGATTATGAATTATAATTTATGCTTACTGAAGTAAAGCCTTGTATAAATAAATCCAATCACTCTTTTCAAATATTTAGAATTCAAATAAACTCTTGGTAAATTTATCTTTGGGGTGTTAACCAAGTAACGTACTCTCGTATGGTTTCCGCAAGATATGGTGTAACCAACGTACTCCCTTTTGGTTTCCGCAACCCAAATCAAAATTGGATTTTAAGTTTACTTAATTTCCAAATATGCATAGTATGTATAATTTATATATTTAAATCATCCACGCAGTTGTATATGAACTGAAATTAAAGAATAGGGAAAGAGAGAGTGAGACGGAGATTTTTACGAGGTTCGGCTTATACCCAGCCTACGTCCTCGCCTTTGGCAAACCACCAAAGGATTCACTAAACCTGTTCCATTGACGGGTGGAACAAAACCGATTACAACACTCCTTGGTTAAGGCTAGAGTCTGCCTTCACCAAACGATATTCCCTCGTTCGGTCACTTCTTACATAGGCTAGAGTCTGCCTCTCTAAGCAATATCCCCTTGCTTAGCCAACAATCCAAACACCTTGGAACGTCAATGAACTACAAGAAACATAAGATAAAATCTGCGTGCAAGTATACTCTCTCAAAGAGCAAGTTAGTACAATTTCAACACTATATACTTAAATGTAAAATATCAATAGGAAATAGAATGAAGCTCAAGTGTAGAATTCACCAATATCCTTCTTAAAAGAGGATTAGCAGTAGGAATTCAAAGGAAGAAGGATCAACACTTCAGAGTTCTCAGCAAAAGGATTTTTCAATGAGTGAGCAAGAGAACTTAGGAAGAACAAAAATACTTTCAACTTCTCAAAACAGATTTTTCAATTCTTAATTTTTTATTTGTTTTGCAAAACCATGTATTTATAGGCTTTCAAACTTGAAAAAGTTTCCTTAAAGAATTTCCCTATTTATTAGAACATTTAAGGTTCAAACGGCTATAATTTAAAACATTAGAATTTTAAAAATTTGCCCATTGAACAATTTTTAAATGTCTGACAGCAATGACCCCGTTTCAGTGTTTTGGCCATCAATTTTTTTGTATAACTTATTCTTGGTGTCAAAAGAAAGCTAAGAGAAAATTCTACAACTTTAATGTTTACCAATATTTAAAATAATGAGTTTTTGATAGGTAAAAATTCACCTCAATGCAGCTGTATAAAAACTGACAGCATTTGGGAAAAAAACTCTTTTTGGTGCTCTTTATTCCAAAAATAATTCTAACCTTTTTAAAATAATTTTTGACATTATAAAAATATTATTAAGGTATTTTAAAAAGTATCTAGGTCTAAGAAGTTAACCTAAGAGCTTCAAAATATTTCAAATGATATTTTAAACATTAAAACACTTACATAAGACTTCTAAAATATTAACATTCTAAGTTCTTGAGTCTTCATGCCTTGTCCTTGGATTGAATCAATCTTTTCTTCAAGCTTCCATATTCTTTAAGCTTTCTTACTTTGCCTTTCTTTGGATCTTTTGCCTTTAATATGCCTTGGCTTTCAACAACTTATTCATGTCCTCATGTTCTTCAACAAGTAATTCATGTCTTGGCTCATTTAAGCTTCATTTGATCCTTGTGAGCACTTTGACCTTGCTTTCACATATATGAATCCTGAAATATCATTACTCATACAATTATATTAAATTTCACTTGTTTGTTAGCATCAAAACAAGATAACAAGATTTTAAGCCTTATAAGGCCAACACGACCGAACCTTGAAAAGTCAATAGTTTGACTTTCCTTGGTCAACCGACTTGTTTTTGATTTAACCTTCCTCGGGCAACCGAACTATAACAATTCACTTTTTCACCAAGTTGGTCGACCAAACTCATAGTTCAAAATAGCTTCGGTCGACCAAACCTCAAAGATGGTCAACCAAACCTAAGCCACGGTCGACTGAACCTACGAAGGGTTCGGAATTGCCTTGAAACGGTCGACCAAATCCATAGTTCAAAATGGCCATGGTTGACCGAACTTATTAATATGATCAACCGAACCTTTTCTATGGTCAATTGAACCTCTCGGGTTGGGTTATTTTCCAGCACTAATTAAGCTTAATTTTTTCATTAAACAATTTGAAAAATACCGAGCGCCTCCCTTAACAGTCAATTTTCTTGAAAATCTATAAATACCCCCTCCATAACTTAGATTAGCAACCTTGATTAGCCAAAATTTTCTCTTTAATATTTTGGGCTAAATTTATCAAAGTTTCCCCAAACTAATTTTTCATTACAAAAATCTTTCATTGGGGCAACTTTTTCATACTCTTTCAAAATCTCTTTCATTCATTCATTCACTTGAAAAATCATTTTTGAAAGAGAATTTTTATTTAGGGCATTTACTTCATCAAAAGTATTTTACTCTAATTATTTTTTTCATTGTTTTAAAATCATTCTTGAGAGTAAATCTTGGTTCTTTCCATATGATTTCTTGAAAATAATTTAAGGGAGAATGTTTTTGTTAGGGTCAAAACCTTTGAGTGTTCATCGTACAAATTATTTTCAAAGGTTGAAATATTATTTTGAAAAACACCCTTACTCTACTGAGCATATATTTCATATCATATTGGAGTGCATGTATTTGAGCATTAATGTGTACATCTCTACTTGTATTTTTAGAAGCATGTTTATATGTACGAAAAATGTTTTTAATGTATCGGTTGGGTTCAACTCGGAATTGAACTGGGGAGTCTGAGCCCTGTAAGTAAGACCGATTGGATTTAGCCTGGAAATTGAACTAAAGAGTCTCCGCCCTGTAAGGGAGACTAGTTGGGCCCAACCTTAAAATTGAGCTGGGGTTTACCTCACCCCGTAATGAGAGGTTGTAATGGCTTCTACTCCGATCGTTTAAGTAAGCAGAGTTAGTGTAATCCTTGGGGGGTATGCCCAAGACGGGGACGTAGGCTGGTTTGACCGAACTTCAATAACAGATATCGTGTGTCACTCTCTCTCTATCTCATTTATATTTCTGCACTTAAATTTCTATGTGTATGTTTGTTTATTTATGGTTACTATTATTGTAGTGATCCTAAAAAAATAAAAATGAAAATAAATAAATAAAATAAAAAATTAATTAAAAAAAGTATTATTAAAAAAATTAAAATTAAAATTAAAATTTTTTAAAAAAATAAATAAATAAAGTAATTAAATTATTATTATTATTAATTAAATAATATAATATAATAATAATATAAATATTATAATAATATATATTAGGTAATGGAATTCAATCTTGAGATTGAAATCTTAGGATTGAAATTGTAGAGAAGCCCCCGCCCCCTCCCTGCTGCGCATCTTCAGTCCTCGTATCCTCTCTCTCACTCTCCTTAATCTCGTCTCCGATATTCGGCTGATCAAAAATCCTAAAATACCGTTGGGCTCTGTTCGCCACCATCGACACTTCTACTCGAGCGGATCTATCGTGGGAGTGTGGCGTAGGCATATCTCTTGGGGTAAGACCAATTTTCAAACTTACCTTAGTTTCTATTAAACTATAAGCCCAATTAATGAATGGAAATTGTCAGGAGAATCGTGAGGAGATTCTCTACAATCTAGTTAGAGCGAGTTTTGGAGTTCCAAGGTACTAATCCTAAATCAGGGTAAGTTTAATAATTTAGGCTTTATTAGGCTATTTAGGGTGTTTAGAGTCTAGGGGAATTTTAAAGAAAGTTATTATGGGAATTGCGATGAATAATGTGGTTAAATTTGAATTTCAGGGTTCAAGAGTTTTTGAACGCTGCGGGGCGTAGGCCAGGGTGTACTGGGCTTTTTAGGAATTAGGTAAGGGGATTAAGTTAAGTCAAGAATTTTATTTAATTTGAACTGATTAAATTAATATATATATTTATTTAAGAATTTGAAGGTTATTTCAAAAGCCAATCGTTCGAAATAGATTTTACAAACTTAGGATATATGGTATGGTATTTTGAATAGAAATGAACGGTGGTTTATATGGTTATGTTTAAATGTTAAAATCGTGTGGTAGATAATTATTTGGTAGGATTTATTGTTAACTAGATTTGAGATTGTTTTCAAAATACTGGAACTATTTGTGAAATACTGGAATTGTTGCGAAAAATAGTGGAATTGCTTGTGAATAATGCAGGAATTTAGTATGATGGCTGAGGGCCGAGTATTAATTGAAGGCTATATGTTGGGTTGTATTTTGTGGTCGGGGCCCAGGTTTTTGGAATAATAGGAAATATATATGAATTGATGTTTTAAATGATATTTTTTATTATCTAAATTGCATGATATGCTTTAGGAACCTTGGGGACCAGTGTATTGTGAGCACGATACCATTTCTAGAGATTTGTTATGTGGCCGTGTGCACCCACACCTGTGCTGAGAGGTGTAGGGTGGCCTTGTCCGATTTGCCTACGTGAGGTGAATGCACCCCCTGGGTGAGGGCAATCGGACTAGCAGTTGGAGCTGCATATACCTGCGGAGTATTTTAGCAGAGAGAACAGATGACTATTGTATGGGTGGATCCCTCAGGACATTAGTCCAACCTTCAAGCTACACAACCCGTGCCATGGGGGAAGTAAATGGTGTGTTTGTCACAAAGAGTGTCTTATATGCATATCTGTTAATTTATGTGAATACAAATAATTAGCAAGATAATTTCGAGGGCTTGTTGAGAAAGGCGAGTGCCCTAGTAATGGTATTAGAGAAGAGGGAAGCAACTTGTATGGGCGGGTAATCTTCCCTATCCTCGGCTAATTGTGTGTGTGAGTGTAAAATAAGAATGTTTTCATAAATGTGTTTATCTACTTAGGGAACTGGTTATTTTCTGTACACTAAATGCATGCTAGCCACACACTGACATTAACTTAGTCTTTCACTTACTAAGTTATGCCTCACCCCTACTTTACAAACTAACTTTTCAGGAAATCCTAGAAATCCGGTCTAGCAGGCTAGAGGAGCCGGGTTAGAGGTGTAAATTTATATAGGTAGTGTGTAGATAGAGATTTTATTTTTGCTTAGTTTTATAGGATGTAATTATGTGAAAATGGATATATTTGTGTATAAAGATAGTTAGAACTTTGGTAATGTAATTTGAGGATTTTGTATTTTACTTCCGCTGCATATATGTGTTTTATATATATATGATGAATAAGGTATTAGGTATACAAACATCACTAAAGTAGCACTCCGGGCCCACATGGTGGGTCGGGGTCGTTACAATTATTTACATGCACACATTTAATTTAAATGAGTTTTATAGCAAACGTGTATGCCTGAACTCATAGTTTAATTATTTTACATACACGCGTGTGCATTGAATGAGATATGATCTGTGGTGAATCGAAGAAATGTTTAAATTAGCCAAAAAGCTTTTAAAACCCAATTTACCCCCCTCTTGGGATCACACCAATTCCAACAATCATCGACTAGCATGCCTATATACTCATCAACAAATTGGTTCGCTCTTCTATTGAGTGTAAACATCAACACATTGTCGAAGTTGGATTAAGCATGGTAGCACACTCAAACTTACCATTGCTATACTGGGAATATGCTTTTCAAACAACTGTATTTGTTATTAATAGACTTCCAACACCTGTTAATTTGAAGCAAAAATATCCCTATGAAATTATATATAACCACATGCTTGATTTCTCTTTTATGCGTGTTTTTAGCTGTGCATGTTGGCCTAACCTAAGATCTTACAATACAAACAAACTTAATTTCCGCTAAAAAACATACTTATTCATTGGTTATAGTCTCTATCATCAAGGGTACAAGTGCCTTGATCTTTCTACTGGAAAGATTTATGTTTCACGACATGTGGTTTTCAATGAGACACTTTTTCCATACACCAAAGAAAATACTTCCCATCTCTCTAAGCCATAATTTGTTCCCCTTCCTCCCAATATCAATGTCTCACTTCCTCTCAGCTCCACAGATTTGCTATCTAACCATATTCTGATTAGCATAGCAGTTGTACCTTGCTTGTCTCTTTCTCTAGGTCTAGATGAAGATATCGATCCACTAGCTACTACAGATCAGCTTCAAATCACAAAGCTAGCCTTGGTTTTTCCATCTCATAGCAATGTTTCAAATCTTGTAACAAATAGTCATCCCATGACAACAAGATCAAAGAATAATATTCAAAAACCTGGCAAGCAATCAGATGAATATGTTAGGCATCCACTACCTTGAACATTGCTAGCCCAAAGATCCATCACAACTGCAGAACCAAGCTCTAATACTGAAGCATCAAAATCAATTCTTTGGCGAGAAGCTATGAACAAAGAATTTAATGCATTGCTACAAAATGGTACTCGGTTTGTAACGTCTTGACCCGCCACGTGGGTCCGAAGTGCTAAAAAACATAACATAAAATAAAAATATTCTCTGATACCATAAATAAGAGGGTTCGACCCTGAAGGGTTTGCGGTTTCCCTTTCCATAAACAACATACAATAAAGCAGCGGAAAAGCTTCATTCTCAAAATACCATACAAGAGTTCTAAGTCAATCCTATTACATAAATACTTCCAATGTTTCTATTACAATCCCAAAAAGATAACCTGACCATAGTCAAGTACTTAGACGAGTACTTACAAAACTCACAAAACACTATGCTCCAGAACCCACTAGAATGCTAGGTCCGGTTTCCTGCAGGACATGAAACAAGATTTGTATATTGGGGTGAGACACTTCTCAGTAAGGTGGATCAGATTACATCAATGTGTGATCATATAAGTTTATTACAACAGAAGACAATAGTAAGTTTAACTGAAATGAATTACGAATTTAAAACATTCTCAACCCTTTAATATAGAAGATATATATAAATATATAAATATATAAATATATAAATATATATATATATATACATATAATTCCTATAAAAGATAGTGCGGCTCATTACAAGTGAGAGTTCCCAACTCGATACTCAAAGTTGTAACTTCACCCATTTTGTTTTTAAATCATGTATATGCATATCGAACTCCTCCCTGCCTTGGAACACCACATGAACACCATTTACTTCCCCTATGGTATGGGTTGTGAGGTCCATAGACCCGATCAACTCTGGTGGCCCACCAGTCTAATCACTTAGATGTTACAAGTTCGCTTTGGTCAACCCCACCCTGGATCATACACCAAAGCTAGTCGCCAATCGACTTTTCAGATACCCACCCTTACCAATAAGGTGTGGTTGCACTGTATCACCCATTAGCAATGGTACCGTGCTCCAATAGTAACCAGTTCCTTACGTGGTTCATACATTATATATACAATTTATAACGAAAGCACAGTATCCTGTCTTCATTCCATAAAGAATTTAAGCAATTCCAGTATTTTTCACAAAATTATTCATTCATTGGCATTACCAGGCATTCGCAGCCCTCGATCTTAAACCGACATCTCGTTTTCCACAATTCCTGAAAACAATTTGAAACTCTAGTTTCCATATCTCATACAAATATTTCACCAGTTCAGCTCATTCACATTTACCATCCCATGTCACACTCATTTGATTAAATATGCTATAATATAATAAATGGTTCGCAAAATATCATTTAATTTAAAAACAAGGGTTTAAGCATCTCCAACCTTTAATATAATAAGAATATATAAGTTTAAAGAAAAATGGAGACCATAACCCAAAACCCTAATTTTTCCGAAACCGTAAATACAATTTAACTGGTTCATATTTAAAGTAACTGATGTTAGACAAATCTTCTTACCTGACTTACAAGAAAGCCCACTAGAAACCCCAAACTCCACGCCCTGCGGTGGTTGTAGTTCAAAATCTTGAAACCACTTTTTTCCAAATAGATCAACACAAACTCTAGATCAGCAACCATGCATTAATCATTCCCTAGGCCTTCTTATAGTTCACAACAACCATAAAGCCTTAAAATAACTTACTTACCCTGATTTTGGAGTAACGCCTAAAAAGCTCAAATCAAGGATCTGTTCCGCTAGACTTATAGAGAATCTCCCCTAGACCCTCGTAGTAACTTCCAATCGTTGAATCTGTCAATGAGCAACGAGAATTCATAGAGAGAGAGAGAGAGAGTGTGTGGGCGCGATTTAGAGAGAGAGAGAGAGAGAGAGAGAGAGAGATAGAAATTATGTTTCTTAATGAAGAAGCAAACATAATTTTTATTTATAGACCCCTTGACCTGGTCATATTCGTCGACGAATGGTGCCTTTGTCGACAAACTACTAAAGGTCATTCGTCGACGATTGAAGGGTTTTGTTGATGAACTCCAAGCCTAATATTTTCGGTCATTCTGGATCTCTTCATCGATGATGCTCTAAAATTTGGCGACGAACCACTGAAGGGTCTTCGTCGGCGAACACAAGGGACTCATCGATGAAGCTTGTTGAAATCCCCTTTTTATTTTCCCTTTCCTTCTTTTCTCATTTATTTCTTTATTTTCCAGATTTGGGTCTCTACAATCTCCTTTCTTTATAGAAATTTTGTCCTCAAAATTTGTTAACTAATGCCAATTACCTCTTTATCTCATAATCCATCTTTACCGAAGAGTCAATAGCTACCCACATAGTAGCCCCGTCCCAAATTTGTTACCTACCCTCACTTATGGTGAAGGAATATCATGGTTACATACACTGTCTCGAGAGATTACAATATGCATACAAAACTCTCCTGAAGACCAAACATACACCAAGCTATAAACAAACCTACTTTAAACACTATATATATAAACTGACACTTACTTACCACTCTACTCACTTGTTTAGCTTTGAGCATCTCTGAATAACTATGGATACTTCTAAAATATCTCTAACTTTAATTCCCATGAAGCTTCCTCCACTGCATGATTACGTCACAGTACCTTTACTAACAGAATTCTCTCCGTACGTAACTCCTGCACTCTATGATCTAGGATCTGAATTGGTATCTCCGAGCTCCAAAGATTCATAACTGATTACATGTGAAATATCTGGGATATATCTCCTAAGCATGAACACATGGAATACGTCATGGATTTTAGACAGTGCTGGGGGTAATGCTATCCTGTACGCCATCGAACCAACTCTTTCTAGGATTTCAAATGGCCCGACGTACCTAGGTCTTCACTTCCTCTTTTTCCTAAATATCATTTACCCTTTCATCGGGGCAATCCTAAAAAATACAGCATCACCTATCTTGAACTCTAGCTCCTGTCGGTGAGTATCCGCATAACTTTTCTACCGACTCTGAGCTGTCTTTATTCTCTCCTTGATAACCTGGACCTTCTCAGCGGCTTGCTGGACAAACTCTGGCCCTAAAATTTGCTGCTCACTGACCTCATCCCAATATAATGGAGATCGGCATCTCCGACCATATAGTGCTTCATACGGTGTTATCTCGATGCTGGCTTGATAACTATTGTTGTAGGCGAACTCAACTAATGGTAGATATCTGATCCAATTGCCACTGAAATCCAGTACACACACCTGTAACATATAGTCTAGGATCTGGATGGTCCTTTTTAATGGACCATCTGTCTGCAGGTGAAACACTATACTAAATGTGAGTTGAGATCCTAACGCTTCCTGAAGACTCTTCCAGAACTAGAAAGTAAACCATGGGTCTCGATCTGAAACAATAGACACTGGTAACCCGTGCAATCTGACAATTTCCTAAACATATAGCTCTGCCTGCCTATCCATGGAACAACTGACTTTAATTAGGATGAAATGGGCTATCTTCATCAATCTGTCAACCACAACCCAAATCGCATTCAACCCGTGAAGTGCTAATGGCAAACCTGTGATAAAGTCCATGGAAATGTGGTCCCACTTCCATTTAGGGATAAGAAGTTGTTGCAATCGTCCAGTTGGCCTCTGGTGCTCGGCCTTCACCTGCTGGCATGTCTGGCACTGTTCTATGAAATGGGCGATCTCTTTTTTCATACTAGACCACCAGAAAGATTCTTATAGATCACTATACATTTTTGTACTTCCTGGATGTACTATGTAGAGCAAACAATGTGCCTTATCTAGAATGACCCGCTTGATCTCGGCGTCATTCGATATGTAGATCCTGGTATGGAATCTCAACATCCCATCATCTGAGATGTTGAAATCCAGTTTTAACCCATTCTGCACTCCCTCTATAACCTCGACCAGCTCTGATTCTTTCATCTGAGCTGTTCTGATCTTTTCCCGTAAGGTCGGCTGCACTACCAAGCTAGTAATGAAAGCCTGATGATTCCCCTTCACTAACTCCATGCCTAACCTTTCTAGGTCCATACCAATTTGATGCTAAACACCCACTACTGAGACTAACGCATCCACTGACTTCTGGATTAGAGCATCAACTATCACATTAGCTTTTCCTGGGTGGTAACTAATGGTACAATCGTAGTCCTTTATCTGCTCCAACTATCTCCTCTGCCTCATGTTCAGCTCCTTTTGGGTGAAAAAGTATTTAAGACTTTTATGATCGGTAAAAACCTCGCACCTTTCACCACACAGGTAGTGCCTCCAGATCTTCAATGCTTACACTACCGCTGTTAATTCCATATCATGTGTCGGGTAGTTCTTACTGTACTCCTTCAGTTGACGAGAAGCATAAGCAATTTCCTTTCCCTATTGCATTAGAATACACCCAAGACTCTTCTTAGATGCATCATTGAAGATTACAAATCCACCATCCCCTGATGGAATAGTCAGAACTGGTGTAGTAACCAACTGCTACTTTAGTTCCTAAAAACTCTGCTCACACTCATCAGTTCATTCAAACTTTACATTCTTCCTTGTGAGTCATGTTAATGGCCTGATAGTATGGAGAACCCTGCTATGAACCATCGGTAGTATCTTGCAAGACCCAGAAAACTCCTAACCTCCTGAACATTCTTCGATCTCGTCCAGTCCACCACCACTTCTATCTTATTTGGGTCCACTGACACCCATTCTTTGGACACTACATGCCCTAAGAATACCACTTGCTCCAACCACAATTCGCAGTTCTTAAACTTTGCAAACAACTTTTTCTCCCTAAGTACCTAAAGTAGCAACCTCAAATGAACTGCATGCTGCTTGGGACTCCTTGAAAAAACTAGGATGTTGTTAATGAAAATGAACACGAATTGATCTAGATACTTATGGAACACCTTGTTTATCAAGTCTATAAATGTTGTAGGAGCATTGGTCAATCCGAAAGGCATAACCAGAAATTCATAGTGGCCATACCTAGTCTGGAATACAGTTTTTGGTACGTCTTCCATTTTCATCTTCAGCTGATGATACTCGGATTGCAGATCGATTTTAGAGAAAACATATGTGCCTTGTAACTGGTCGAACAGATCATCTATTTAGGGTAACGGGTATTTGTTCTTCACTGTCGCCTTGTTAATCTCTTTGTAGTCGATGCACATCCTCATCGACCCATCCTTCTTCTTTACAAATAATGCTGGTGCTCCCCAGGGTGAAACACTCGGTCAGATGTAACCCTTATCTAGTAGCTCCTGTAGCTGCTCCTTCAATTCCCTTAGTTCTGCTGGAGCCATACGATACAGAACTTTTGAAATCGATGCCGTGCCTGGAGTCAACCTTATAGCGAACTCCACCTCACGATCAGGAGGCAATCCCGGCAAGTCCTTTGGAAACACATTTGAGAACTCCCCCACCATGGGGATATCCTCCAGTTTACGTTCCTCCCTCGATGCCTATTTTATGAATGCTAAATAACCCTAGCATTCTTCTAGAAGTAATCTCCTCGTCTGCATGGCCGAAAGGATCCATGGTGCAGAGTGCACACACAACCCAACAAATATAAACTCTGACTCCCCAAGAGGTCGGAACACTACCTCCTTCCTATGGCAGTCAATACTCGTATAACTGGATGCTAACCAATCCATACCCAGAATAAGATCAAAGCCATGCATATCAAATATAACCAAACTAACAGGTATCATTCTCCCCTGAATCTCTACTAGACAGTCTCGGATTATTTTGTTACACACTATCCCTGCCCCTGTTGATGTGACCACTTCTAACTCAACATCTAACGACTGTGGTTCTACCCCGCATAACTTAATGAATTCATGAGAAATGAAGGAATGTGTTGCACCTGAATCAAATAATACAGTGGCACTATTTAACAAAATAGAAATAGTACTTTTCATCACGTCAGCAGCGTTCTCAACATTTCTAGGAATTAAAGAATATACCATCGCCTGAGTTATACCCTTCTGGTAGTTTCCACATGGTGCCTGGCTATCACCACGATACTGCTATTGTAGAGGTTAAAAATTTGATAGCATGCGACACTCTTGCGTCTTATGTCTGGGCTGACCACATCGGTAGCAACCACTTGGTCCGTCCTTGCATTCTCCCGACTGCCACTTCCTATACCTAGGGCAAACATGGTGTGATGTGGTACCCTGAAATGCCCTAGCACCTATATCTAGATGCTGGCCTCTATCGTGCTCATACTTCCTCCAAGAACTCTACCTCGCACCTGAATATGAACTAGAAGGTGTTGGCCTCTTCTTCGGAATCTGAACCTTTGTATCCTCTTGTAGGCTCTCCTCTGCCACAGTGGCCTTATCCACTAGCGTAGCAAAGTTTTAAATCTGTAGTATCTCCATTTGCTTCTGGATCTCCTTCTTCAGACCATTCTAAATTTACAAGCTTTCCTCACCTCGTCTGGTACCATAAGCGAAGCAAAGTAAGACAACTCCATGAATCTGGTAGCGTATTGCTGCACTATCAACTGCCGCTAAGTCAGGATTATAAACTCCTCCATCTTCGCATTCCTGACCATGGCTGGAAAGTATCGCTCAAAGAACACCTCTCTGAAACAACCCCATGTCATCACCACCGACACTAATGTCTGTGCCTCAAGCAGCTTCACCGATTCCCACCATCTCTCGGTTTCTCTAGTAAACTTGAATGCCACATAGAGCACCTTCTGCTCATCTATGCAACATAAAATAGCCAAGATCTTCTCGATCTCCCGAATCTAATTCTCTGCACGGATTGGATCTGTACTCCCTGTGAAGGTAGGAGGCTTTAGTCGGGTGAACTGATCAATAGAACCTCTTAGCTCAGTCGTGGGACGGTCCTGCCTCCTCGCATTTCGCCTAACCTCTGTCATAAATTGCTAGACGAAGTCCCAAAACGCTACTATAGAGTCACTGCCACCCTCATGGGCAGCTCCCTCGCTACTAATGCCTCCAGCGTTGGCAGTATTATCCCTAGACTCCATCCCGAAGAGACAATTAAGAAAATTGTCTAGAATCTTAGTACTTATATACCTGCTACAACTACAATACCATTTGATTTACTTTAATAACTTATCCTCCCTAATGACGACATACTTTGCCAGGTTAATACCCTAATTCTGACTCAAGTTCCGCCCCTCCACTCGGAAACAAAATCATCAATGGATTGTCATGATTTTCTGAACCCATCGACTGATCCAGAAAAACACAGAAGTCCACCAATGGATTTCTGTCTCCAGGCTTACGAAGAAAAACTCAACATTCCCATTCTACTCGCTCCTATCTTCCTATACCCTAGTATGACCTCCTAACCTCGTCTAACCAAGTCTACAAAACCTAACAATCTGGTTTGCTCTGATACCAACTGTAACGCCTCGACCCTCCACATGGGCTCGGAGTGCTAGAAAACATAACATAAAAAAAAAAAAAATACTCTCTGATACTATAAATAAGAGGGTTCGACCTCGAAGGGTTTGCGGTTGCCCTTTCCATAAACAACATACAATAAAGCAGCTAAAAAGTTTCATTCTTAAAATACCATACCAGAGTTCTAAGTTAATACTATTACATAAATACTTCCAATGTTTCTATTACAATCCCAAAAAGATAACCTGACCATAGTCCAGTACTTACAAATCTCACAAAACACTACGCTCCAAAATCCTCTAGAATGCTAGGTTCGGTTTCTTGTAGGACCTGAAACAAGATTTGTATATTGGGGTGAAAAACTTCTTAGTAAGGTGGATTAGATTACATTAGTGTGTGATCATATGAGTTTATTCCAACAGAAGACAATAGTAAGTTTAAGTAAAATGAATTACGCATTTAAAATATTCTAAACCCTGTAATATCGAAGATATGTATATAATTCCTGTAAAAGATAGTGTGGCTCATTACAAGCGAGAGTTCCCAAGGTTGGGGTAGGATACATGCCCATACACTGCAAATCCTTCGGCTCGATACTCAAAGCTGTAATTCTGTCCATTTTGTTTTTAAATCATGTATATGCATATCAAACTCCTCCCTACCTTGGAACACCACATGAACCCTATTTACTTCCCCTATGGTACGAGTTATGCGGTCTGTAGACCTAATCTAGCTCTGGAGGCCAACTAGTCTAATCATTTCAATGTTACAAGTCCGCTTTGGTCAAACCCACCCTGAATCATACACCAGAGCCAGTCACCAATCGACTTTTCAGATACCCCCCTTAACAATAAGGTGTGGGTTGCACTGTATCACCCACTAGCAATGGTACTGTGCTCCAATAGTAACTAGTTCCTCAGGTGGTTCATACATCATATATACAATTTATAATGAAAGCACAGTAACCTATCTTCATTCCATAAAACATTTAACCAATTCTAGTATTTTTCACAAACTGATTCATTCATCGACATTACCAGGCATTCACAGGCCTCAGTCTTAAACCGACATCTCATTTTCCATAGTTCTTGAAAACAATTTGGAACTCCAGTTCCCATATCTCATACAAATATTTCACTAGTTCAGCTAATTCACATTTACCATCCCACGTCACACTCATTTGATTAAATATGCTATAATATAATAAATGGTTCAAAAAATATCATTTAGTTTAAAAACAAGGGTTCAAGCATCTCCAACCTTTAATATAATAAGAATATATAAGTTTAAATAAAAATGGAGACCATACCCCAAAACCCTAATTTTTCGAAAACCATAAAATATAGTTTAACCGATTTAGATTTCAAAAGTAACTGATGTAAGACAAATCCCCTTACCTGACTTACAAGAAAGCCCATTGGAAACCCCAAACTCCATGCCTTACGACAATTGTAGTTCAAAATCTTGAAACCACATTTTCCCCAAATATATCAACACAAACTCTAGATGAGCAACCATGCATTAATCATTCCCTAGGCCTTCCTATAGTTCACAACAACCACAAAGACTTAAAATAACCTACTTACCCTGATTTTGGAGTAATGCCCGAAAAGCTCAGATCAAGGATCTATTCCACTAGACTTGCAGAGAATCTCCCCTAGACTCTCGTAATAACTTTTGATTGTTGAATCTGTCAATGAGTGGCGAGAATTCGTAGAGAGAGAGAGAGAGAGAGAGAGAGAGAGAGAGAGAGAGAGAGAGAGAGAGAGAGAGAGAGAGAGAGAAAGTGTGGGCGTGGTTTAGAGAGAGAGAGATTATGTAAAGACTCGGAAATTTAAAAGGATTAAAATAATTTAGAAAAAAATAAATAAATAAAATAACAGATAAATAAATAAAAGGAATGGCGTGGGAAAAAAATTAAATTAAAATTAAAGAAATTAAATTAAATAAGATGAATTAAATATTTTTACATTAGATTTAAAAAAAAAAACTAATTGAAAGAAGAGAAATATACATATATACACTTATATAGAAAGTTAATATAATATATAAATATATATATATGTATATATATATATATATATATATATATATATATATATATATAAAGTAAAGTAAAAGAAGATAAAAGAAGAAAAAGAAGAAAGAAGAAAGAAGAAGAAGAAAGAAGAAGGAAGAAGAACAGAGAAGGAGTCAGGCACGCCCCTCTGCAAACTTTCCTGCGTTCAGCACGCGCAGCCACCTCCGTCTCCGTCTCTTTCATTCTCTCAATTACTCGGCGAGTTTGCGACGGATCGGGAAACGGAAGGTACCATTGGAATCCTGGTTCCGCTACCAACATTTCTACTGGAGCAGATTTATCGTGGGAACGACTTAGGCACTGCTCCTGGGGAAAGAAAAATTTTCCCAAATTTCTCAATTTCTGGTTAAATCTGCTATTGAATCGACGATCAGACACTACCACGGGGTCTTAGTTGTCGTTGTCGTCATTTTGACGTAGATAAATTTTCAATTGGGGTTTTCTAGGCCCTACTCCAAAGCGAGAGTGGGATTTGGGAAATTTAGCAATTTGGCTAAATTTAAGGGTATATTTATTTATTTATGAATTATGGCCATAGGAAGTATTAAATTAATATTTTATTCAGGAATAATTTATTGGAGTTAGGAATTTAGTTTCAGGATTCGGGTGAGTGCCGCAGGTATTTTTCGGAGTCCCTGTTGGCGTAGTTCAAGAAACCAGGTAAGGGAAAAAATATATATTAAATCAGAATTTTTATGAATTTAATGAAAAAATAAATTATGTTATATGTACGTGTATATGTTTCGGTATGGGTAAAATGCCAACTGTTTAAATTATATTTCTTTCGAATTTAGGGTTGTTTATTAGATATGTATATGCGAAAATGAACTGATGAAAGTGGAAAAATATTTTCAGGATAATTAAGTAAGAAATGAAAGGTATTTTCAGTATATAAACACTAAATGTTGGTTGGCTTATTTTACAGGCAGTGTATGAATTTTATTGCTAAATTGTGTGGCATGAGAATCTGTGCAAATTATATGTTAAATGTATGAGATGCAGGCTAAGTAAGTAAAACATTGAGAATAAAATATGATATGGACAATGTTGCTTATGTATGTTAAATGCAACCATGTAAATGTAAGACAGTTGAAAGAGAGCCATGTTAGCAGATCTAGCACACTTCTGTGTAGACTAACTGATGACAGTTAAAAGGAGTTGTGTTAGTAGATTTAGCACTTTTCTACGTAGACTAACTGATGATGGCTAAAGACCAGCTGTAGTATGAAGTAATGAAATGAAATGTTATGCAATGAAACGACGATGAAATGACAATGAAATGAAATGGCAAATGTAAATGATGTAAATGGGAAAGAGCCACTTAAAGTGAAACGAAATGCAAAGTTAAGTTATGAACATGAATGAATGTGCATGAATGTATAATGACAGAAAAGAATGATGTATTATGATAATAGAAGTATGTATGTACGTAGAACATATTACGATTGGGCGAGGCGTACCTTTCGCCTGAGGGCTTGCTGAGTAAGGCGAGTGCACTAGTAGCTTCAGATGTGGCAGTAGCTACATAACACACTAGGGTAGAGGGAACCTACTTGTATGGGCGGGTAGAATTCCCAATCCTTAGGGCCTTTGCCGGTAAACTATTGTTGAATGCGTGAGTACGAGATCAATCTAACACTTGAGGGCTTACTGAGTAAGGTGAGTGCCCTGGTATGCTTAAATTGTGACCTTCGGGTTGCTAAATGTATCAGAGTAGAAGGGTGCTACTTGTATGGGCGGGTAATCACCCCTATCCTCGGGTAATCTCGTGGGTTAAACTTTTGCATGTGTTTGTCTAGGATCAGAAAATGACTTTCAGTATTATGTTAATGATTTGCAAATATTATAAAATGATATGTATAATCTCATGATGGCCACATGCTGAGTTTAATATATTGTTTCTTCCATTACTGAGATGTGTCTCACCCAAATATGAATTCATTTTTTTTTCAGGATTCCTCGAGATCGAGCTTTGAGAGCTCAAAATTTTATAACATTTTATTTGAAGATATAAGAAAAAGGGTATATTTTTATGTTAATTCTGATATGTACATTTTATGTTTTATGTCTTTATGTTTTAAGTCGGTTATGAAAGGATAGTTGTGAAACATACTAGTATTAGTGGATAATGTTTTGGAGACGTGTATATATTTGAATACTGGTGGATGATTAATTTATTATGGTTGGTAGTTAAAATTAGTAAACTTTGATATTATGTTATATGGAGATTATGATTATATTTCCGCTGCATATATTATGGATTATGGATTATCAGGGATTTTATCAGGTATAACACACAGGACCCGGGTTTAAGGTTTCGGGGCGTTACAGATGGTATCAGAGCAATGTCCAGCCAGAAGTGTGATTAGATTCACATCGCTTGGATAAAGAAATATTAGAGTTTTAGGTTAGGAAGGATTTATACCAGAGTATAGGATTGAGTTGCGATAAGGATATGAATGGGTAGATTAAGATACCGTTAGGAATTCTGAGTTGTGTTTCATAAGCTTGAGGGCAGAAATCCCTTGATGGTCTTCTGTGTTTTTCTGAAGAAGTTGCTAGCTTTAGAAAATCATGGTAAATCCATCGATGGTGATGTTTCCGAGTAGAGAAATTCGAACTTGGAATTTGAACTCGAAGGTTAGGTTGGTTGATCTAGGAAGAAAAATCTTTGAAGGAGAATAATTTAATTGATGTGATTAAATGGTTTGTGGTCAATTTGGGTGTTTGATATTTCAATTGGAGTATATGGAAATGTATAGTATGAAGTTATGGTATTAGGAGAAATCAGGAGATACCACTAGGTACAGGTGGACGAGCATGTGGTTATACGATGGTCCTGGATGAGGCAGATAAAGCCAAGAGGGCAGGTATGAATTTATGTTGAAGTTGATGATGATTTTATTTAATTATTGATGATGCAAAAATTTATTTGGGAGACATATTTATTGAATAGTATGGGGTATAGTAAATTGTAAAATTATGGGAATGAAAGACCGAGTAACAAATTTCGAGGACGAAATTTCTTAAGGAGGGGAGAATGTAAAGACTCGAAAATTTAAAGGGATTAAAATAATTTAGAAAAATAAAAATAAATAAAATAACAGATAAATAAATAAAAGGAATGGCGTGGGAAAAAAATTAAATTAAAATTAAAGAAATTAAATTAAATAACATGAATTAAATAATTAGTTATTAAATTAAATATTTTTACATTAGATTTAAAAAAAAAAAACTAATTGAAAGAAGAGAAATATACATATATACACTTATATAGTACGTTAATATAATATATATATAAAGTAAAGTAAAAGAAGATAAAAGAAGAAAAAGAAGAAAGAAGAAAGAAGAAGAAGAAAGAAGAAGGAAGAAGAACAGAGAAGGAGTCAGGCACGCCCCTCTGCAAACTTTCCTGCGTTCAGCACGCGCAGCCACCTCCGTCTCCATCTCTCTCATTCTCTGAATTACTCGGTGAGTTTGCGAAGGATCGGGAAACGGAAGGTACCATTTTAATCTTGGTTCCGCTGCTGACATTTCTACTGGAGCAGATTTGTCGTGGGAACGGCTTAGGCACTGCTCCTGGTGAAAGATAATTTTTCCCCAATTTCTCAATTTCTGGTTAAATATGCTATTGAATCGACGATCAGACACCACCATGGGGTCTTAGTTGTCGTTGTTGCCATTTTGACGTAGATAAATTTTCAATTGGGGTTTTCTAGGTCCTACTCCAAAGCGAGAGTGGGATTTGGGAAATTTAGCAATTTGGCTAAATTTAAGGGTATATTTATTTATTTATGAATTATGGCCATAGGAAGTATTAAATTAAAATTTTATTCAGGAATAATTTATTGGAGTTAGGAATTTAATTTCAGGGTCCGGGTGAGCGCCGCAGGTATTTTTCGGAGTCCCTGTTGGCGTAGTTCAAAAAACCAGGTAAGGGAAAAAATATATATTAAATCAGAATTTTTATGAATTTAATGAAAAAATAAATTGTGTTATATGTACGTGTATATGTTTCGGTATGGGTAAAATGCCAACTATTTAAATTATATTTCTTTCGAATTTAGGGTTGTTTATTAGATATGTATATGCGAAAATGAACTGATGAAAGTGGAAAAATATTTTTAGGATAATTAAGTAAGAAATGAAAGGTATTTTCAGTATATAAACACTAAATGTTGGTTGACTTATTTTACAGGCAGTGTATGAATTTTATTGCTAAATTGTGTGGCATGAGAATCTGTGCAAATTATATGTTAAATGTATGAGATGCAGGCTAAGTAAGTAAAACATTGAGAATAAAATATGATATGGACAATGTTGCGTATGTATGTTAAATGCAACCATTTAAATGTAAGACAGTTGAAAGAGAGCCATGTTAGCAGATCTAGCACACTTCTGTGTAGACTAACTGATGACAGCTAAAAGGAGCTGTGTTAGCAGATTTAGCACGTTTCTACGTAAACTAACTGATGATGGCTAAAGACTAGCTGTAGTACGAAGTAATGAAATGAAATGTTATGCAATGAAATGATGATGAAGTAACAATGAAATGAAATGAAAAATGTAAATGATGTAAATGGGAAAGAGCCACTTAAAGTGAAACGAAATGCAAAGTTAAGTTATGAACATGAATGAATGTGCATGAATGTATAATGACAGAATAGAATGATGTATTATGATAATAAAAGTATGTATGTACGTAGAACATGTTACGATTGGGCGAGGCGTACCTTTCGCCTGAGGGCTTGCTGAGTAAGGCGAGTGCACTAGTAGCTTCAGATGTGGCAGTAGCGACATAACGCACTAGAGCAGAGGGAACCTACTTGTATGGGCGGGTAGAATTCTCAATCCTTAGGGCCTTTGCCGGTAAACTATTGTTGAATGCGTGAGTACGAGATCAATCTAACACTTGAGGGCTTACTGAGTAAGGTGAGTGCCTTGGTATGCTTAAATTGTGACTTTCGGGTTGCTAAATATATCAGAGCAGAATGGTGCTACTTGTATGGACGGGTAATCACCCCTATCCTCGGGTAATCTCGTGGATTAAACATTGGCATGTGTTTGTTTAGGATCAGAAAATGACTTTCAGTATTATGTTAATGATTTGCAAATATTATAAAATGATATGTATAATCTCATGATGGCCACATGCTGAGTTTAATATATTGTTTGTTCCCTTACTGAGATGTGTCTCACCCGAATATGAATTCTTTTTTTTTTCAGGATTCCTCGAGATCGAGCTTTAAGAGCTCAAGATTTTATAACATTTTATTTGAAGATATAAGAAAAAGGGTATATTTTTATGTTAATTCTGATATGTATATTTTATGTTTTAAGTCGGTTATGAAAGGATAGTTGTGAAACATACTAGTATTAGTGGATAATGTTTTGGAGACGTGTATATATTTGAATACTAGTGGATGATTAATTTATTATGGTTGGTAGTTAGAATTAGTAAACTCCGATATTATGTTATATGGAGATTATGGTTATATTTCCGCTGCATATATTATGGATTATGGATTATCAGGGATTTTATCGGGTATAACGTACCGGACCCGGGTTTAAGGTTTCGGGGCGTTATAGATTATGTTTCTTAATGAAGAAGCAAACAAAATTTCTATTTATAGACCCCTTGACCCAGTCAAATGCGTCGACGAATGGCACCTTCGTCGACGAACTACTGAAGGCCGTTCGTTGACGAACAAAGGGCTTCATTGATGAACTGCCTAATATTTTCGGTCGTTCTGGATCTCGTCATCGACGATGCTCTGAAATTTGGTGATGAACCACTAAAGGGCCTTTGTTGACGGATAGAGGGGACTCATCGACAAAGCTTGCTGAAATCCCCTTTTTATCCTCCCTTTCCTTATTTTCTCATTTATTTCTTTATTTTCTAGATTCAGGTCTCTACATGGTCCTTAGTTCCACACTCACTAGGTACAAAAATTGTGAGATGTCGTTGGGTTTACCAAATTAAAAGAAAAGCTGATGGGACTATTGAGTGTCATAAAGCTCGACTAGTCATCAAAGGCTTCCATCAACAAGAAGGAATTGATTTTTCAGAATCATTTAGCCTAGTTATTAAGCATGCCACAATTAAATTTGTTCTTTCAATTGTAGTTGCTCTTGATTGGCCCATTCACCAAATTGATGTGCAAAATGCCTTTTTGCTCAATGATCTTCAAGAAGTTTTTATGACTCAACCACAAGGCTACATTCATCCTCAATTTCCAAGTCATGTTTGTGAGTTACATAAATCACTATATAGACTGCGACAAGCTCCTCGATCTTGGTTTTCTAAACATTCAGACAAGCTAAAGTCATTGCACTTCTATGAAAGCAAAGCTGATACTTCACTATTTGTTCTTAAAACAAAAACAACAAGTGTTTATGTTTTAATATATGTGGATGACATATTAATCATTAGATCAAGTTTGGCTACCATCAATCGAGTAATTCTTTGCTTAAAAGAAGCATTTTCTATCAAAGACTTGGGCCCTTTTAACTTTTTCCTTGGTGTACAAGCACTTAGATGCAGTGAAGGTCTTTATCTTACTTAACGCAAATACATAGTGGATTTGCTCAAAAAGAGCAACATGGATCAGGCCAAACCATGCAGTAGCCTAATGGCTTCTACTTGCAATCTCACTTCCATAGATGGCAAATCGTGTGCTTATGCAAGCCTTTATAGAAGTATTGTTGGCAATATGTAATACCTTGCATTTACACAACCTGATTTGGCTTTTGTAGTCCACAAAGTGATCAACAATTTTATGCATAATCCTCTTGAATCACAATGGCAAGTCGTAAAGCGAATACTTCGTTATCTTAAACATTCAATTTCAAAAGGCTTGCTAATCTCTAATGCTGTAGACTTCAAACTTCATGCATTCTTAGACTCAAATTGGACAGTAGATAGGGGTGATAGAAGATATGTGGGTGCTTATTGTATTTATCATGGTCATAACTTGATCTCGTGGCGCTGTAAATAGCAGCCAACAATGCCTCGTACCAACACTAAGGTTAAACACAAGACACTGGCAAACACTGTAGCCGAGCTAATGTGGATCAAGTCAGTTTTAACTGAACTTGAAATTTCTATTCGACAACCACTTATTCTTTGGTGCCACAACATTGGTTCCACTTATCTCACTTCCAATCCTGTGATTCATGTAAGAACAAAACACATAGAGATTGACTTTCATTTTGTTCGAGATCAAGTCCACCACAAACAGTTAATAGTTTAGTTCATCTCTAGTCGTGATCAGTTAGCAGATGAACTAATTAAACCATTACCACCAAAGAAGTTTCAAGATGTTCAATCCAATCTAAATATTCATGATATCCCCTTCAGATTGAGGGGGAGTGTAGAAGATCAAGTGATTTCAACTGAAATCACTGTTGGAGATTAGGAGATATGATTATGAAGACTTCAAACTTGAATTTGAATTTAAATTTGAATTTGAATTTGAATTTGAATTTGAATTTGAATATTAATAAATCAGTGGAAAATGTGTTTATATATACTGCATGTAAGCTATAAGAAAATCAATGAGAAATACAGAATTCTTTCAAACACTTTCTCTCTTCTATTTCTTTACATTCCCTAGAAGCCTTGTTTAGTAGCATGCCTTCTTCCTCTTTTATCTCCTCTCTTTTCATTGAACAATAAAGAGATTGGATCTTAGAACTTCTGATACTTGAAACTCATATGCAAATACGAATTTTTTATTATAACACACATATAAGGGAACAAATTAACGTACCGTAAGAATGATTATCTTGACATAATATTTACCTTAAGATTGACAAAAATCCTAGTTGGATTGTTTATTCAAACTAATTTTAAGTCAAAAGTATCAAGAAGTTAGGAATTTGGGATTGACATAATTGGAGTTCCTGTTAGACAAAATCTCCCAAGTGTAGGAAGATCTAATACTTGCAAATCTTGCTTAGAAATCCATAGGGAATAGTTTTTGGGTGTTTGATATGAAATTGTCAAATTAGGAGAGGAATGTCGTTAAAGGTGAGAACATTGGTTATAGCTAGTGGGCATTCCATTTCATCCATTGAAAGCTTCTATGTGTCAACAAAGGCCTTAGTATTGTCAATAGTATTGGAAGAATCCCTAGATGAGAAAAGACGGGCCTTTAGACCTTGCGAAAAAACTGTCACTAGTCACTAGTGAAGATCTTCCCCGCCCTCTTTACAAAAAGATGTTCCAACAATATGGCCTCTCTTAGACATAGGATGTGAATTGAAGAGGCGGGGGGCAAAGAAGATTTGGAAGGAAAGAAGATGCAGAAGGTTCAGTAGTTCCCTTAGCCACAAATTACACCACAATGGAGACAAATACACAAATTAAATAATTGAAAGGGAAATAAATGAAAAGGCCTTAGGAATAGAAACCTTGAGGAAATTCCATAGGAAGAGGAAAGGTCACAAAATAAAAGGAAACCACATGAAGAAGAAAAGAGGCATGCGAAGAGCCTTAACTCTATTAGATAGAAAAAATATTGGTTATTAAATAAACACTAGTGGTTGATAATATATGACAATTGTAAAGGGCGGGCTCTTGAAAAACTAAACATGTGTGTCAAAGTAATAAATTAACATGATCATTGAATTTCGTACATTAAGAACAAAAAAATAAAATAAAAATCAATGAGGCTAACAAAGAAAAGATTTATGGGAGACTCTAAGTTACCCAAACAACTTTGGAAATATTTGAGAATGAAACTTGTTACCAAAAAGACAATCTGGTACTTAATTCAACCATTTACTTCAACTACCTAGTACCCTTGCCTTGCTTCTCTTGTAAGATTGAAAAACAATTTGGTCTAAGAGCTAGCGAAGACAATTGATAGGGATAACTAATAAGACACGTGGAAGGCACTTGAAGTCCACAGTCTCTATGAAGGTAGCTTATTTATTTATTTATTTATTATTATTTAATTTCCATCATCTACAGTAAGAAATTTTAACAAACTTCCTAAATAAGAATCCATGACAAAGTTGATAGCAAGTTAAATCACTCTAACATTATGCTTTTAATTAATTAGTTAATTCTTTGTATGCATACTGATTGATGGGAGGAGGGGACTCGCTCAATCGTTGGTTGTGATTGAAGCTCAGTGAGAAAACACTCAATTGCACACAAACACTCTTTGATTTCAATAATAATATGAAAAATACAAAAAAAAATCTCTCAAAACACACAATTTCTTCTTCTCTCACTTGTTACTCTCCCTCTTCTCCACCACATGTTTATTACACACACACACACACACACACACATCTCCATATATATATATAGCCATGGATGGGGATGGTAGGTGGAGATTAAATTCAACAGAGGTGGGCAGAGGTTGGTGGAGGTGGCTGCCTACATGTCCACTGTAGCTCAACAATTTAACAAAAGTGAGCTAGGGTTGGTGGAGGTGGCTGCCGACGTCTCCACTGCAGTACAACAAGTTTAATATTCAACATCCCCCCTTAAACTTGACTTTACTGGCTTTATTATTCCTAGAATTTTCTTTAGTCTTGCAAAAATATCATGCCTAAGTGGCTTCGTGAAAATATCAGTAATATGATCATACGTTCTATAAGACATTAGCTCCACTTCTTTCTTCTTGACATGTTCCCTGATAAAATGATACCGAATCTTAATATGTTTGCTTCTTTCATGGAAGACTGGACTCTTCGCAAGTGCAATCGCTGATTGATTGTCAATGTAGATTTTTGTGGGGTCATCTTGGAGAAATCCTTGATACTTCAGTACATTCTTGATCCATACACCATGAAAAATAGCTGAGCCGACAGCAACATACTTAGCTTCACATGACGACAACAATACGATGGGTTGCTTCTTTTATGACCATGTAAACGCTATATCTCCCATGAAGAATGTGAATCCATTCGTACTTTTTCTTTCATCAAGATCCCTTCCCCAATTGCTATCTGAATAGCTAATAAGTTTGCAATCACCTCTCGATGAATAGAACATACCATTAGTGATGGTATCCTTGACATAGCAGAGTATCCTCTTCCTTGTATTTAGATGGGATTGGTTAGGAGTTTCTATGTACCTGCTAACAAGTCCAACTCCATAGAATATGTCTGGTCTAATGCATGTCAAATACCTCAAGTTTCCAACTAGACTCTTGAAATATGTTGGGTTAACATCTCCTCGCTCATTCTTTCTCAACTCCAATCCCATTTCAACCAGAGTTGTCATAAGGTTGTCGTTGTCCATCCCAAACTTCTTCAGTATTTCTTTTGCATAGTGGCTCTAGGAGATGAAGATTCCCTTCTCGCTTTGCACTACTTCTATACCAAGGAAATAAACCATTTGGCCAATATCCGTTATTTCGAATTCTTTGACCATGCTCCTTTTGAAAATAGAAACCATCTCTGGGCTGTTGCCGGTGAAGATCAGATCATTAACATATAGGTAAACAGTCAGCATGCTTCCATCTATCTCCATCTTTACGTATAACGCACGCTCGTAGGACACTTCTCAAATCTATTCTTTTGGAAATAGTCATCAATCATCATGTTCCACGCACGAGGTGCCTGCTTAAAGCCATAGAATGCTTTCTTCAGTTAATTATACACTCTATCTTCTTTGCCCTTCTTCACATATCCAAGTGGCTGATCGATATAGATCTCTTCTTCCATAAACTGTACATAAATTCTGATTTCATGTCTAGCTGGTAAATCTTCCAGCCATTTTGTGCAGAGAGTGAAATTAGTAATCTGATAGTCTTAAGCTTCGCAACTGGGGAAAATATTTTTCCATAATCAATCCCTTCTTTTTGCCTGTAGCCCTTGGCGACAAGTCTTACTTTGTATCTCTGGACTTTTCCTTGAGCATTCTTTTTGGTCTTTTAGACCAATTTCACACCAATAGTCTTGTGGTCTTTCAGGAGATTTGTCAGCTCCCAAGTTTTGTTCTTTTCAATGGAATGAATCCCCTCATCCATCACTTTTCTCCATTTGTTCTCTTTGTTAGCCTTCTCAAAGCTAACAGGGTCGCTAGTCAACAACAGAAAGTATAGAGTAACATACTCTTCCATAGGTTCTGTATTTTCATACATATTAGCTAGGGTACGGGCTCTTTTAGGTCTCGTGTTTGAGATTTCATGCTCAATTGGTGATGAAGCTCCATTCCTCTGTGGTGAATGGAAACCGTGTGGAGGTGTTTGTAACTAGGGAACTTGTGACTCAGTAGCCACTTCTCTTGTCTGTGTGGGTTCTTTTCCTTCAAGAGTCAATTTTGCATCTTTGGAAGATTTAGCCTGGTCCAACTTCTAGGATTTATTTTCTTAAAAAGTGACATCCAGACTAAAAATGAATTTCTTATTGATGGGATTGTAGAGTTGATATCCCATGGTGCTATCGCCATATCCAATAAGGATACACTTCTCATCAGTTAACACTCGCGGCGGCGTGTGTAGCATGTCTCGATGACGCACTATTAGCTATTGGCGCGTGTGAGTGTGTGGGAAGGTATTCAGACTACGTTTGAGATGCGATTTTCACCTATAGACTCGTCTCAATTCAATCTATGTGATGGTATGCTCAAAAATGGATTTCAAGCAACTTCAAATCTGAAAAAAAAAAAAAAAAAAAAAAAATTAAAATTCCTCTCTGTTCGCCTCTATTTGTCAAATTTCGGTAAACCATGGCGCTCTTATACCACTAATGGGTAGAGGGGACTTGCTCAATCACTAGTTGTGATTGAAACTCAGTGAGAAAATACTCAACTGCACACAAACACTCTTTGATTTCAATAATAATATGAAAAATACAAAAAAGAACTCTCAAAATACACAATTTGTTCTTCTCTCATTTGTTACTCTCCCTCTTCTCCACTGCACATGTTAGTCATGGTGTATTCCCAAGAGGGGGGGGGGGGTGAATTGGGTATTTAAAAACTTTTGCCTAGGCTAAACCAAATCAATAGTATTACGCAACCTTGGGTCTGTCCATACAAAAATAAACTCGATCATTCACAATAAAAATACACATGTAGTAAATAAATTGTAGAAATGTAAAGAACACACACGATATGTTATCGGGGTTCGGCCAACTACACCTATGTCCCCGCCTCTAGCTCGCAAGCCCGAGGATTCCACTAAAGCTTACTTACTGGGTGGAGCGGCACCTAATACAACTAGGTCAATTAGCACAGGGCTGACCTCAACCTTTACAAATTCTCCTTGCGGGGCGGAGAATGCCTTAACAATCCTTATGGGCTAGATTACCGCCCCCTCAGGCCACGCCTGGAAATACAACAAAATTTTTCACAACATGATTGGTACAGTGATTATGCTTCTCAAGTAAAGCAGATATGTACCCCAATACGTACAATATACTCAATCAATCACACATCAACAATATGAATATAGTGTAAGCTCAATGATGTGAATATATGTGCAAATAACACTCAACAAGATATGATGACAATAATGTTCAAGAGTGTTCTAAACAAGCAGTATCTTTGAAACAGGTTTATATTAAATCTCAATGTTCAATTAGAGTTTCAAAGATGCTAGTCAAATATTCAAATTAACTCAAAAGATTTCCTTTAATGAAATACACACACGAGTAGTTTGAAAAATATTTTGGCTTGTAGAAAATATTTTACACAACAAAATCAAAGCTATGAGACACTTGCAATAACAATGAAAATATCATAAGCTTGCTAGTTTATCCCAATACAAGATTTATAATATTGAAATATGTGGGATAAACCTAAGCCAAACTCTCCAAAAAATTAATATCACAATCAAACAAGAAAATGAGAGTTTTTAGCAAAATCTAGAAATCACAAGTTGTGACGACCTGCTTATTTTACCATATTATTATTTTTCTTTATGATAATAAAACCAATATAATAAATCCAGTCGATCATAATCAACTTGAACCTGTGGGTACCAGGGATACATCTGAAGCACAACACGGAAGCCTAAGCAGTAGGAAACATAAAATCATATACATCCCAACGTACCATTTTAGACAATACCAGAGTTTACTAAAACCATCATATAGATACACACATCTTAGAAGTATCTAAAATAGTCTTAGGGTCTCTGCCCAAAAAGTATCTAAAAGTATCTAAAATACTCACCTTTTAGAAAGGATAGTGTTAGAATTGGTGTATTCCCAAGAGGGGGGAGGGGTGAATTGGAATTTTAAACTTTTCTCCTAGGATGAACTAAATGTTGGCAAGATATTAAAACTTAGGGTCTTTCTATGTAGTTCCAAATACATTGATAAATATAATATTCATAAATTTAAATCTAGCGCATCATCCACATAATAACATACATGTGAGTAAATATAAAGTGCAGAAATATAAACAAACACTCGATATGTTATTGGGGTTCGACTAACTGTGCCTACGTCCCCGCCTCTAGCTCGCAAGCCCGAGGATTCCACTAATAGCTCACTTAAGGGTGGAGTGGCACCATTTACAACAAGGTCAAATTAACACAGGGTTGACCTCAACCTTAACCAGGTCAATTAGCAGGGCTGACCTCAACCTACACGCCTTAATAGAACGACGCACCTAGCTTTCCTAACCGGGTCTAAGCCAATCTGGAACTATTCTAGGGCTAGTCTCCCTCTTCAGGCCCGTGCCTGGAAATACAACAAGTGTGTATATAATCAAATGGTACAGTGATTGTGCTTTCATGTAAAGAAGATATGTACCCAAATAAGCGCAATAACATACACCACAATATGATTCAATATGTAAGCTCAGTGTGGTCTAGATAGTTCAACTCTCAAGGGTATTTTCTATCAGTGTAATGTGTACATGAGAGTGTCGAACAAGCAATCTTTGTATCATAAGATATTCAGCCAATAAGTTCACACAAAGATGTCAAGTCTTAAGTATTTCAATCAGCAGAGTGTCTCAAGCATGTAAGTATCAAATGATGTATATGCTTGGTTTGCAAAATATGTGTAATCTTTGTATTTAGCAAAATATATGAGTGAGTGAATGTTGCAACAAAGATCACTATCAGACGTACAAATATCTCTTCAAATATATTTCAGTATAAAACACAATAGATATTTGAAAATGATGATGAAAGGATTTTGCAACCAAAATATTATACGATCTTCTCAAGATATTGCAATGAATGTACAACCTTAGAAGATCAAATAAAAGTCTTCTTAGGAGAGACTTATTAATGAAGCCCCCTAAGAGTACTTAGGTTTTGCTCTCAATAAAAACATATCAACCAAGCATGACAAGGAGAGCAAACCTATGGAAACAAACACTCAATCCACTTACAAATGATGTAGGCACTAATAGAAGGTAAGCATGAGTCAATGAGGCTAAAAAATGAGTAGTATAGGCTTTTGGGTTTTTAGAGAATTCTCTCCTAATCAAACTAGCTAATCCATGTTTCATTTTCACAAATGATC
The DNA here is from genome assembly GCF_029873635.1 of Malania oleifera. Taxonomy (NCBI): domain Eukaryota; kingdom Viridiplantae; phylum Streptophyta; class Magnoliopsida; order Santalales; family Ximeniaceae; genus Malania; species Malania oleifera. The sequence goes on along the minus strand of NC_080421.1, from coordinate 40,223,781 downwards.
TCATATATATAGACATGGGAGAAAATATGACCGTTGGGGACCTATTGGGTATTATTAGGGAAGTTTAATGATGTTTAAAGCATTTTAACCATGTTTAAAGAATGTTTAACTGTGGTAAAAATCAGGGCAACCCGAGAGGTCCGGTCGACCAGAAATGTTTTGGTCGACTAGGTCTCATATGGTTCGGTCGAGCAGGGGAATTTTGAACTGAGTGGTCGGTCGACCAGGAGAGGGCAATTTTTCAAATTTCCGAGGTTCGGTTGACTGGGCCATTTTGATTTGGCTGGTTCGGTTGACCAGACCATTGGGATTTCTCTCGAGGACCCTTGGTTGACCAGGTAGTTGGAGTTCGTTTTTGTCTCGATCGACCAGATGCTCAAATATTTGACCTAGGGAGGTTTCAGTCGACCAGGGCTTTTTGAACTACCTGGTTCGGTCAACCAGGACCTTGGTCAACTGTTGACCCAGGCTTGGTTCGGTCAACCAGGCCAAAATGAACTGAGTTGGCCGGTCGACCGAAAGTGCACCAAGTGTGCATTTCGGTCTCGTCTTGAAACATACAAACCCTATTCAAGTGCCTATCAAACATTGGTGCAAATGTGTACGTCCTAGGGTCATTTAGGATTCAATTTTGAAGACACCGAAAAAGTCCAGTGTCGGTCGACCGAAGGGAAAACCCTAAGGTCTTTCTAAGGTCATTTCTCATTTACGATTTGTTTGAGCTTATGAAATAAATCATACATGTGATGTGTGTGAGCTTATAACAAACCAGAGCCCTACTTACTATTACAGATCAATTAAATGAAATATATTACAACACTGAATATAAATTGGTCTTTAGGCTTTACTTGCTTTGTGCCCATCTTGATCTTAACAATCTTAGTTCCTGCCCAAAAACCTCAAACACCCATTAGACGCAATGAGTATTTGTCATAATCAAAACCGGGTGTGACCAATAAGGTCAATAGGTAGATCAGCTATAACTATTCTGCGGAGCTTTATCTGCCCTCCTATCTGGGGCTCCTGAAATGTTCATATAATTTGGGGTGAGACACCTCTTAGTAAGGGAAATAAACTAATATCAGTGTGTGGCAACATGAGTATTTCCGTGTTATACATAAAAGCATACATAAGCATATTTAGTAAAATTGTCTATATCATTTATGGGGAAAACATGGATAATCATAGCATAACAGAACATACTGGTTTTCCATAAGCATAATTCATCTCATATAATAATAATACAAAACGTACTTTGGAAGGTTAGCTGGCTGGTGTCATGTCTTAGCCCCACATGACTGGGTTGTGTGGCCCGAAGACGGGACCTAACAATGGCTGGTCGACCACTGCCAAGTCAATAGTACAGTCTGTAAGTACAATGGGTCTGCGAAACCTGGTCCGTACACCAAGGGTGCCAACACTTCAATAAACCATATCAACTATCCATGCTCACGCTGCTCCGCACGACAACGATAACACAAATATCATGATGATCATGAACACATAACTACGGTACCATGCAAGTGAAAGCCTAAACCAAGCCAACCAGGTTTTGATAACATATAACATATTTCAAATTGTGATACATTGCTATTCCATAATAATAATCGTCAAGTCGATATCATCATATCACATTTCATGTATAACGTGAAAATCATCAGCCCGTACGCCGACATTTCATATTTTATCAATCACCGCCCGTACACCATATCACATATCAATAAGAGCTCAGCCCGCACGCTGGCACATCATATAACAAGCTCGGCCCATACACCAACATATCGTGTAAAAACATCCTTGGCCCGTACGCCGGTATATCATATAAAAACATCCTTGGCTTGTACGCTGATATACATATAAAACTCCATATCATTTAGCATTATCCTAAAAAATAGTATTTCATCATAAATTCTACTCATGCCACACAGAATGAGTATTATGTATATTCAGAACATATCATCATTTATAGCGGTATTTCCTAACATAATGCATATGTATTCCTGAAATCCAATGCTATAAAATTATACATATATTTTCATAAAACAACTAACTTAGTTTATCCCCTTACCTGATTCCTGAGAAAGCTCCTAAAACAAGCAATCCAACACCGGCTGGGTTCCCCGTTCAATACTCTGAAAACAACATCTTCTAGAACTAAACTTCAGTATTTCTTCATATATAACATTTCCTATAACTACAGTAAAGCCAAATTCCAAATAAAAAGCCTTACCTGGAATCTACGATGAATTTCAAGCTCATCCCACCGACGACCAACTCTAGTGATATGCAAGGAACTTCCCTAGGAGTGTCATGGTGGCCTCAGATCATCGATCCAGAGAAGAATAGACCCAAAAATCAAGAGAGAAGGATGGGAAACCGAAGATGAGAGAGAAAATGAAAGTTGTGCGTGAGTTTTTGGCCAAAAAATGAAGTTTAGGCCTATTTATACATTGACATTCGTCGACGAGCCACGTCACCTCGTTGATGAGGTCTAGAAGGCAGTTCATCAACGAACACTCCCCTCGTCGACAAAATTCAGAATTGCCAAAACTTCCTCTCGGTATCCTCTCATCGACGAGACACGTCCCCGTCGATGAGCCCCTCATGTGCTTTCGTCGACAAATCCTCTGTGTTCGTTGATGAGGCCCTGTTTCATTTTCCTTTTTCCTTCTTCTTTATTATTTAAATACCATAATTCTTTGGGTCACTACATTCTCCCCTCCTTATAAAATTTCATCCTCAAAATTTGCTATTTATATAACTCATCATCCCTTAAAGGAAAAACAGTTTACTTATTTTATTACTTACCCTCACTTATGGCGGAGGAATACTGGGGTTACATCCCAAGTCCTGGGAGATTACATATACAAAATAAACTTCTCCCAAAACTAAAAGACTACTTATTAACTAAACCGCTACATGTACTTGCAAAAGAAACATTACCTACTATTACACTTCCCTGAATAATTATGGATATCTCTGCCTTATCTGTTCCTCGAGCTCCCAAGAAGCTTCTTCTGTTGCATGGTTTCTCCACAAGACTTTCACCAGAGGAATCTTCTTATTAAATAATTCTTGTTCTTTCCTATCCAAAATTTGTACTGACACCTCTTCATACGTTAGTGAATCACTGAGCTCTAATTCACCGTAACTGATCACGTGAGAAGGGTATGGGACGTATTTCCTCAACATGGAAACGTGGAATACGTCGTGGATTCTAGACAACACAGGGGGCAATGCTAGCCTATAGGCAACCGGCCCCACTTTCTCTAGAATCTCAAATGGATTGATAAACCTAGGGCTAAGTTTACCCTTTTTCCCAAATCGCATAACCCCTTTTAGTGGAGCTATTTTAAAAAATACATAGTCACCAACATCAAATTCCAAATTCCTGCGGCAATTATCGGCATTACTCTTCTGTCGGCTCTATGTTGCACTGATTCTATCTCTGATAAGTCGAACCTTATCATGCGCTTGCTGAACAAGCTCTAGCCCCACAACTCACTGCTTACACATCTCATCCTAGGAAAAAAGGAGAATGACATTTCCTATCGTACAGTGTTTCAAACGGTGCCATGCTAATGCTGGTATGATAACTGTTATTATACACAAATTCCACCCGCAGCATGAATTGAGTCTAACTACCCCCAAAATCTAACATGCACGCTCAGAGCATATCTTCTAGTATCTGTATCATCCTCTCAGTATACCCATTTGATTGGGAATGGAATGTTGTGCTAAAAGATAACTAAGACCCTAAAGCCTCCTGCAAACTTCTCCAAAATCATAACGTGAAACGTGGGTCTCTATCTGACACTATAGACACTGGCACGCCGTGAGAACGAACTATTTCTTGAATATATATCTCTGCTAGCCTGTGCATGGAGTAGTTGATCTTGATGGGAAGGAAATGGGTGGTCTTAGTCAAATGATCCACAATCACCCAAATTGCATTCTAGCCATGCAATGCCAATGGCAACCCTGAAACGAAATCCATAAATATATGATCCCATCTCCACTCTGGGATAAATAATGGTTGCCCTGTTGGCCTCTGGTGTTCAGCTTTTACCTACTGGCACGTCAAACACTGGGCTACATACTCAACGATCTCTTTCTTCATACCACTACACCAGTACGACTCTCATAAATCCTTATACATTTTCGTACTACTAGAATGAACTATATACAAAGATCTATGAGCCTCCTTTAAAATAGTCTTTTTCATATTAACATTGGCAGGAACACATAATCTAGAACGGAACCGCAAAACTCCGTCATCTGCAATACTGAATTCCTCCCCCTGACCACTCTGTACTCTTTCCATCACCTCTGCTAATTCTAGGTCTTCCTTCTAAGAAGCTTTAATCCTCTCCTGTAAGGTAGGTTGCACCACTAAACTAGCAATACAAGCTTGAGAACCACTCTCGACCAATTCAATGCCGAGTCTCTCCAAATCCATCATAATCGGATACTGGATCTCCATAGCTGCCAACGCTGGTCCCATAAACTTCTTACTCATATCATCAACTACCACGTTCATCTTCCCTGGGTGGTAACTGATAGTGCAGTTAAAATATTTAATAAGTTCTAACCACCTTCTCTGCCTTATGTTTAGTTCCTTCTAGGTGAAAAAGTATTTTAAACTTTTGTGGTCAGAGAAAATCTCACACTGCTTGCCATATAGGTAATGCCTCCAAATCTTCAATGCGTGTACCATTGCAGCCAATTCAAGATCATGGGTAGGGTAGCTTTTTTCATATTCTTTTAATTGCCTGGAAGCATACGCTACTACTCTACCATGCTGTAGCAACACACAGCCAAGTCTTTTCAAGGACGCATCACTATAGATGACATATCCTTCACCCCCTGACGGAATGACCAATACTAGTGCCGTGACAAGCCTTTGCTTCAATTCTTGAAAACTCTGCTCACAGCTATCGTCCCACTTAAATCTAACTTTCTTCATAGTCAGTCATGTCAGAGGCCCTGATAGTGCTAAGAATCCCTCAATGAAATGACGGTAATACCTAACTACCCCCAAGAAACTCCTAATCTCTTGGACATTCCTTGGTCTAGCCCAATTCACTACCGCCTCAATTTTACTAGGATCCACATATATACGATCTCCTGAAATGACATGCCCCAGGAATATAACCTTCTCAAGCCAAAATTCACATTTACTGAACTTAGCATACAACTTTTTTTCCTGAAGTGTCTGCAGAACCTACCTCAAATATGTCTTATGCTCCTTATAGCTCCTCGAATAGACTAGTACATCATCAATAAAAAACAACAACAAACTAGTCTAAATATTGGTGAAAAACTCTATTCATCAAATCCATAAATACTGTAGGAGCATTCATCATACTAAATGACATAACGAGGAATTCATAATGCCCATATCTGGTCCTGAAGGCTGTCTTCGATACATCCTCTACTTTCACTTTCACCTGATGAAAGCCTGATCTGAGGTTAATCTTAGAATATACCCGTGTACCCTGGAGCTGGTCAAACAAATCATTTATACGGGGTAGAGGATACTTGTTCTTGATTGTCACCTTTTTAATCTCCTTATAATCTATACACATCCTCATAGACCCATATTTCTTCCTCACAAACAGAATTGGAGCTCCCCACGGAGATAAACTAGGTCGTATAAAGCCCTTGTCAAGAAAATCCTACAACTGATTCTTCAATTCTACCAACTCTACTGGCGCCATTCGGTACTTTAGAAATCGACGTTGTACTTGGAAGTAGATCAATAGAAAAATCTACTTCTTGATCTGGTGGCAAGCCTAATAATTCATCAGGAAAAACATCCGTAAACTCTTTTACTACTGGAGTATTAGCGAGTTTCAATTCATTTCCTAACATTTCCTTCACAAAGGCCATGAATCCCTGGCAACCACTCAGCAGTAGTCTTCTCGCCTGAATAGCTAAAACTAACTGAGGCGGGGATTGCACTCGGGACCCTACAAATCTAAATTCTGCTTTTCGTGGAGGTCTGAATATCCCTTCTCGTACATGGCAATCGATGCTGGCAAAATTAGCTGTTAGCCGATTCATAACAAATATTACATCAAACCCATACATGTCTAGCACTATCAAATTGGCAGACAAAAGTTTTCCCTGAATATCAACGGGACAACCCTAGAGCACCCTACTACACCTTACTGCTGACCTAGTCGGTATAGATACCAACAGTTCAGTGTCACAACTGTGTTTCTGCCCCATATAGTCTAGTGCACTCTAGAGACACAAACGAGTGTGTAGCTCCTGAATCAAATAATATAATAACTTTAAAGGAAAACATGCTAACCATACCTGTCACCACGTCACCGGCTGTCTCAGTATCACCAGGTGTCAAGGCAAAAACTCTGGTTTGAGCCATATTCTTCTGCTGGTCCCCATATGGCGCCTGATAGCCTCCCTGGTATGGTATGGGAGTAGAAGCGATGTCTGGTGGTAAAGGGCAGTCTCGCACCATATGTCCCTATCTACCATAGCGATAGCAGACAGCTCATCCCAATTAACACTCTCCCCAGTGTCTCCTCCCACAAGTCTGACAGACAAGAGGATTTTGCACTGTCTGAATCTCACAATCCCCAGTTTCCTATCTCCGTCCTCTGCCATAATTTGCCTTCCTCCACTGACCTGACCTACCTGAAGATGCATATCTCTTCTTCCGTCCCTGCTCCTCTACATCCATACGCTCACCAACCTTTGCTAAGGCTGCTCTATCAACTAACTCAACGAAATCCTGAATGTTCAACACTACCACCTATTTGAATATGCCTCTCCTCAATCCTCTCTCAAATCTCGCCTTCTTTACCTCATCAGGAATAATATACGAAGAGAAATGAGAGAGCTTGATAAACCGCGCCACATACTGCTAGATCGACATCCGTCCCTACTTCAGACTCAGGAACTCCTCCACTTTAGCCTCCTTCACAGTAGCTGGAAAATACCTATCAAAGAATAACTCTTTAAACCGGTCCCATGTCATGGCTATCAATGTTGTCTTCTACTGCTCTAGAAGTCTCACAGCAGTCCACCACCTCTCAGCCTTTCTAGTCAATTTATAGGTGGCGAAGAGGACCCTCTGTTCCTCTATACACTGTAACATTGCCAAGACTTTCTCAATCTCCTGCATCCAATTCTTGGCAGCTACAGGATCAACCCCTCCTGAAAATGCCAGAGGATTCATCTTCGTAAATTTCTCTATAGTGCTCCCATGGCCTACAGACATACCTTCCTACTCTCGGGAGCTCCTAGCGATCTCAGCCATAACCTGCTGAGGCACGCTGCGTAGTACTGCGTTAGAATCAGTTCTGCTTGCGCTCGAGGGCCCTGCCCCATCATTGCCACTCTCATGGGCACTACCTCCTCCTGGATCCATCCTAAAAAACAATAAACGTAACTTAGGAACCCTATAATTATAGGTTACACACCTAACATAGTTATTTATCCTAACTTCCTTAGCTTATTCCTAACTCCAGTCCTACATTCTAAGAACACAACCCGACAATAGTTTACTATAGTTTTCCTGAAATCGTCACCCCAGGATAAACACAGAAACCACCACGGAAGTCCTACCTCTAGTCTATAGAACAAAACCTTAAATCATTTTCCAATACTCTGGTACCGTTCCCGCTGCACTCTAAAGTCTACAGAACCTAGTAACCTAGGCTCTGATACCAAATCGTGATGACCTGCTTATTTTACCATATTATTTTTTCCTTATGATAATAAAATCGATATAATAAATCCAGCAGATCATAATCAACCTGAACCCATGGGTACCATGGATACATTAGAAACACAACATAGAAGCCTAAGCAGCAGGAAACATAAAATCATATACATCCCACCGTACCATTTTACATAATACTAGAGTTTACTACAACCATCATATAGATACACACATCTCAAAAGTATCTAAAATAGTCCTAGAGTCACCACCCAAAAAGTATCTAAAAGTATCTAAAATACTCACCCTTCAGAAAGGGTAGATCAGCTGTAACTATCTCTGCGGAGCTTTATCCGCCCTCCTATCTGGGGCTCCTGAAATGTTCATATAATTTGGGGTGAGACATCTCTCAGTGAGAGAAATAAACTAATACCAATGTGTGGCAACATGAGTATTTTCGTGTTTTACATAAAAACATACATAAGCATATTTAGTAAAACTATCTATATCATTTATGGGGAAAACATGTATAATCATAGCATAGCAGAACATACTAGTTTTCTATAAGCATAATTCATCTCATATAATAATAATACAAAAACCACCCTAGAAGGTTAGTTGGCTGGTGTCATGTCTTACCCCCACATGACTGGATTGAATGGCCCGAAGTTGGGACCTAACAATCGCTGGCCGACCACTGCCAAGTCAATAGTACAGTCTGTAAGTAAGATGAGTGTGCCAGACCTGGTCCATACACCAAGGGCGCCAAAACTTCAATAAACCACATCGACTATCCATGCTCACGTTGCCTCGTATGACAACGATAACACAAATATCATGATGATCATGAACACATAACTACGGTACCATGCAAGTGCAAGCTTAAACCAAGCCAACCAGGTTCTGATAACATATAACATATTTCAAATTGTGATACATTGCTATTCCATAATAATAATGGTCAAGTCAATATCATTACATCACATTTCATGTATAACATTAAAATCATCGGCTCGTAAGCTAGCATTTCATATTTTATCAATCACGGCCCGTACGCCGGCACATCATATAACAAGCTCGGCCCATACGTCGGCATATCATGTAAAAACATCCTCGGCCCGTACGCTAGTATATCATATAAAATCATCCTCGACTCGTACGTCGGTATATCATATAAAAACATCCTCGACCCGTACGTCGGTATATCATATAAAAACTCCATATCATTTAGTATTATCCCAAAAAATAGTATTTCATCATAAATTCTACTCATGCCACACAGAATGGGTATTATGTATATTCAGAACATATCTTCATTTACAGCGGTATTTCCCAACATAATGTATATATATTCCTAAAATCCAATGCTATAAAATTATACATATATTTTCATAAAACTACTAGTTTAGTTTATCCCCTTACTTGATTATTGAGAAAGCCCCTAAAACAAGCAATCCAATACCCACTGGGTTCCCCGTTCAATACTCTGAAAATAACATCTCCCACAACTAAACTTCAGTATTTCTTCGTATATAACATTTCCTATAACTACGGTAAAGCCAAATTCCAAATGAAAAGCCTTACCTTGAATCTGGGATGAATTTCAAACTCGTCCCACCGACGATCCACTCCAGTAGATATGCAAAGAACTTCCCTTAGAGTGTCGTGGTGGCCTCAGATCGTCGATACAACGAAGAAAGAATCCAAAAATCAAGAGAGAAAGATGGGAAACAGAAGAGGAGAGAGAAAATGAAAGTTGTACGTGAGTTTTCGGCCAAAAAATGAAGTTTATGCCTATTTATACACTGACCTTCGTCAATGAGCCACATCACCTCATTGACGAGGTCAAAAAGGAAGTTCATAAACAAACTCTCCCCTCATTGACGAAATTCAGAATTGCCAAAACATCCTCTCGGTATCCTCTTGTCGATAAGACACGTCCCTGTTGACGAGCCCCTCATGTGCTCTCGTTGACGAATCCCCTGTGTTCGTCGACGAGGTACTGTTTCATTTTCCATTTTCCTTCTTCTTTATTATTTAAATACCATAATTCTTCGGGTCACTACACAAACACTCTAAATATGCTCTCACAATCTCAGAATATATCAAGGGAATGGAAATTTGAGAGTATTTGGACAAAGAGTGTATTTTTAAAAGAGATGATTTTTGGCTAATGAAATTGCTAATTAATTGCTAATCCTCACAAATGAGCTTATATTTATAGGCATGGGAAAAATTATAACCGTTTGGGACATGTTAGGAATTCTTAAAAAAGTTCCAAAAATGTTTAAATGACATTAACCCAACTTAACCCGTATTTACCACAGTTAAATAATTTTTAACCCGGCACGGTTCGGGTGGCTGAATCGTGATTCAGTCGCCTGAATAAACACAATGATAAAAGGTCTTTAAATAGGTTTGGTAGCCCGAGTTTTAGTTCAGTGGTCTGAATCAAAGTCAGAAACATTTATTCATAAATTCGGGTGCCTAGTCATAGGTTCGGTAGCCCGAACTCGTGTGTTTAGTCGCTCGAGGCTGAATTTGAACTAAATAGCTCGATAGCCCGAGTTGGTGGAATGTCCTTTTTAGGTGGTTTGGGCTCTTGTGGAAGGTGTGCACAATTTTGTTCGGTCACCCAAGAGCCTAAGTCAACTATTGACTTCTCAACAATTTGGGCGCCCGAGGAGTTTTGAACTCTTGGGGTTTAGTTACCCAAGCTCTCTCAAAATCCCTAAAATATTCAATTTAAGTGCATTTTTAACACTCCTGTATTTGATATGATATGTGTGCATGAGTTTTGGGACCTAGAGTCATACTATGATCTTACTGAGCTTACCATATATCCTATTATGCATGATATGCAGGTATTTAATACAGACCATATCCCTAGTTACTATTATAGGCCCATATTACATAAATTGAATTGGCAATACAAATTAAAATCTCCAGGGTCTTCATGTCTTTCTTTAAGTGTCATTCTTTGAGATGCTCATCTAAGCCTACATAAACACTTGAAAACCATCAAATGCGTGAGTATTTGTCATTATCAAAACTGAGTGTGAGGTCAACATTATCCCCATTTTTGATGATGATAAATACATCGTGCAAGAAAAGGGTATAACCTTAGAAGGCCCCCCCAAACAATGTGCATTATGTAAAACTTTAAATAATTTCCATTTAAGTTTAATTCAACCCAATTTTCAAGTCAACCAAAATTTTGCCATCTTTTCCATCTCCCCTTTTTGGAAATAGCAAAAAGGGACATGAAACTAATAGCCTTAGGTATTGGGTATAGAAAATTAGTACACAAGAGAAGTTTTGGAATTTTAAAAATTTCGGTAGCATGTCGTCTGAAAATAAGACATTTGCCAAAAATTGTTGTATTAAAATGACCTGTTTTGAGTTTTAAGATCTAACACTTTATCCACAACTACTCAACTCAAACAGTTGCAGTATGATCAAGATATAAAACATAAATAGAATCATTATCATGTAATAGATATGAGAATTGTGCATTGCAAAACATAACCAATTTCATAAAGTTTGTTAGCTTTACCGTGATCCCAAGAGGGGGGGTGAATTGGTATTTTTAAAATCTATCCCCTAGGTGTTCCTTCTAACAATAGTATGTTCACAACCCTATGATCAATCTAGTGCAAGTAATATCAGAAGTTAAATAAAACAGTTTAATTAATTACACCAGCACCAGAAAGCAGTAAAGAACAGGGTGACACACAGATATGTTATCGAGGTTCGACCAACTGCCTACGTCCCCGCCTTGGCTAACCAGCACAAGGATTATCAAAATAACTTGCTCCCTTAAAAGGGTGGAGCGGCACCTGTACAGACCAGGTCAAATTAACACAGGGTTGACCTCAACCTTAACCAAATCAATTAGCACATGGCGGACCTCAACCTTTACACCAATCCTTACTGAGCTGGATTACCGCCCCCTCAGGCCACACCTGGAATCTCTCAGATATACAATCAAAAGGTACAATATAAAGGTGCTTTCATGTAAAGTAGATTTGTACCACAAATGCGCACAATCACAAACACCACAGATGATTTAAAATGTAAGCTCAGTGTGGTCTAAATAGTTCAACTCTCAAATATGTTTTCTATCAGTGTAATGCGTACGTGAGAGTGTCAACTAGAAATCTTTGTATTTCAATATGTTCTTAATCAAAATGCTCAAACAAAGATATCATGCAAGTCTCAAATATTTCAAATAGTAGTATGTGTCAGTCACTTCAACTAGTGTATATGCTTGGTTTGCAGAAGCTAAGCAATCTTTGCATTCAGCAAGTGATATGGACCTGAATAAATATTGTCACAAAGATTAGTATATCAAACACAAATATCTTCCAACAAAGATGTCAATATGAATACCATAAGATATTTGAGTAAGTTTGAAAGTATTTTTGCAAGCCAAAAACAAATACAAACTTCCTAAGTTATTGCAATAAGAATGCAACACTCGGAAGTTTAACAAGTCTTCTTAGGATAAGCTTATTAGAAATGCCTCCTAAGAATACTTAGGTTATGCTCTCGTTAGAAAAATCGATTCAAAACACTTTAAACAATGAGAGCAAAACCTTTTTGAATATACACTCAAAGCTCTTACAAATGATTTTCAACTTGAGAAGAAAAGCTGTAGTGTTTGTAGGGAAAGTATGAGCAATAGGAATCAAAAGAGAGTATTTTTTCTTGAGAGAGAAATTTTTAATCCCTTTGCTAATCGATGCTTAATTCTCCCAAATGAAGGAGTATATATAGACATACCACAATTTTTGACCGTTGGGGACCTATTAGGGATTGTTCGAAAAGTTTAATGACATTTAACCCATTTTATCCTTGTTTAAAAATTTTAACTATGGTAAAAAATTAGGTGCAACCCGAGAGGTCCGGTCGACCAGAACAAGTTCGGTCGACCAAGTCTCATATGGGTCGATTGACCAGGGGACTTTTGAACTGAGGGCTCGGTCGACTAGGAGAGGGAGATTTTTCAAATCTCCGAGGTTTGGTCGACCGGGCCAATTTGAACTGGCTGGTTCGGTTGACCAGACAACTGGGATTTCTCTCGAGGACCCTCGATCGACCAGGTAGTTGGTGTACAAACCTGGCTCAGTCGACTAGATGGTCAAAATGTTGACCCAGGGAGGTTTTGGTCGACCGGGGCTTTTTGAACTACCAGGCTCGGTCGACCAGGGCCTTGATCAACTATTGACCCAAGCCCGGTTCGGTCGACCAGGGCAGAATGAACTGCCTGGTTCGGTTGACCGAAAGTGCACCAAGTGTGCATTTCATTCCCGTTTAGAATCATACAAACCCTATCCATGTGCCTAACAAACATATGTGCAAATGTGTGTGTCCTAAGGTCACTTGGAGTCCAATTTGAAGACATCAAAAAAGTTTGGTATCGGTCAACCGAAGGTTGACCGAAGGGAAAACCCTAAGGTCACTCTAAGGTCATTTTGCATTATGATTGGTTTGAGCTCACAAAATAAACCATACATGTGATGTGTGTGCTTATTACAAATCAAATACCCTAATTACTATTACAGAAAAATTTCACTACAAAAATTTTACAATCAAGAGCATGAATTTGTCTTCAAGTTTTGAGCTTTCGCGTGCCATTAATGATCTGCTAATATAGACCTGCACATGAACTAGACATTTATTAATTACAAGAGTATTTGTCATTATCAAAACCAGGCGTGACCTATAAGGTCAACAAAGTTCAAGCCAACGAAAGATACCAACTGTTATATTGATTGTTAGACTTTGAAATTATTAGAAAACTCCCCCTTTTAATATAGAATTGTGGGTATAAACAGTTTTATAACCAAAGAATATGTCATTTAAGCACACAAGCAAGAAAAGAAGACATGCCGCATGCAAAATCATTTTCCTGCCAAAAACAAAAGTATGTAATATAAATAAATAAATATATATCTCCCTTATGATTTTAAACAAATTCATAGGAGCAGTGCTTGCTTAAAAAAAACTTTAATTCGAAGATCAAGGAAGCAAATTTTTCTGGTGACCATTTAAACAAAAAACAACTTTATGACCAGAGAAATTACAATCATATGTAACTTAAAGATAGACAATTTTAAGTGCAAGATCATATGGTAAACTTTGAAATAGTTTGTGGCAAAACAATATATTTTTACTTTAGGATTTTCAATGAGATTAATACATTTAAGCACATGCCACAATACAACTTAAAGCACATCTAAGCTTAAAAATGGGCGAGCACAACAAGATTGTGATTTTAGCTTAAGGTCTCCCCCTATGAATTTGAATACTAGTTTAGATAAAATGAACAACTTATACTACTCAAAGATTTAATTCATTAAGCATGCCAAGAAGTATAAGCAATCAATCTAAATCTTTAAAATCAACTATACTGAGTATTTGTCAATTACATATTATCTCTTGATTAGTATAATTGTCCCTATAGATCATAGATGCATTAGAGAATATATATTGAGGCGTGCAATAATATTCATGACCCAAGAACATTCCATATCAAATCATAAGCCTTTAAGCACTGGATATAATGTTTAGGGTATTCTTAAGAGCCTCGATATTTAGTAGACAAAAGTGATGCATATAGATCATTTATGCGCTTCCTATAGGGATGGATCTGAGCCTTTCTAAATGGTTGATGATTATGCTAGGATGAAGTTTAATTATTTATTTGGTTTCACTCATCCTTTCAAAAATGTATTAATATTAATTTTATCATAATCCTCTTTAGAACAAGGTTTTATTTTGGAAAATTCCTGTCGAAATTTCAGCAGCATACCATCTACAAATCGGATATTTTCCTATAAAACCTGTACCTGATAGGTTCAATTAAGTAAATTATAATTATGTTCAAGGCACACGAGAATCTATATTCACTACCAGTATGCAATTCTCATCAACTGTATTCGCTATGCAAGAAGCATTCTAGATTAAGCATGCAATTAGGTAGCAAGTAACAATTCATAAAATATAATCTATCCATCATAAAATATAAATGGTAGAGAGTAGAGGATAGATATGAGTTCAGTGCAATGCTGTAATTCATAAAGGCATATGGGCATGGGTATTACAAGATAATGAGAGCATTTTATTATATATAACCATGAAGAATAAAAGCTCCCCCTCAATTATGTACTCTACTCATTTTATGTCATCATATGCTTTAAGTTTCTTGGCCGAGTGACTTAAGGGTATTCAATGATATAAACTTGGCATTTTGATTATAAGCTTAACGGACCAAAAAGTCACAATGATTATTTCTTCGAGAGTTCTAAGCCTATATTGCCTTTATTGATATGAATTTTAATGTGTGTGAGAGGCACCAAGTTGGAATGGCTTTCAATTTAAACTGCATGTGCATAGGTCTACTTGAATTTTATACATTCATCTAGACTGAGACCTAGGCAATTTTATTAGCCATTCAACTCATCTCTAAGTATATAAAGCTCTAATGGGTTTGACTTAGAGTTTGAGACCTTTATGTGAGAAGTAAAGAATGAATACTCTTAAAGATTAAACATTTTATTTAAGAGAGTATTCAAAAGTAGGACATTGAACAAGATAAGCATTCTAAAGAATATGTCCTAACTTATTCTGGCAAAGAGCATTGTGAAGGAAATGAATAACTAGTAACTGACGCTCTTTGGTGATTGGAATGTATCCTTTAGATATGATCACAATTTTGGAGTAAGGATACGAACCAATGAGAGGGTGAATCTTTACTTGATGTGATCATGGTATGGTAAAGATTTCCTATGGAGGATATAAACCAAAATTAGAGGATTTATAATTTAAGCTCAAAGGGAATTTTTTGATTTAACAGTGAAACTTGAATCCCCTAGTGGATGCCTCTAATTTGGTTGAGAAGAGATGTCTTTTAAATAAGCACTTTGAAATATTTGGAATTTATGATCATCCGTGTTTAAACCTAGAGTAATGTCTAAGTTTTGATCTAGGTCTTTAAAAAAATAAGTTTAGAGAAAAAGGATATATAGTGAGACGAATCCCTAAACCTCAATTTTGTGAAATGGACAAACTATGCTTAACTTAAGATGTTTATATTTAAGTGTGAGTTAAGCAATAGGAATTTTTGCTAGGCAGATACGCCTTATCCATTTGGAAGGGGATTTTCTTTGCCATGCTTCTGAGAAATTATTCAAGATATGATTTATGTTTTTCATCTTAGTATTTTAAGGTTCTAGAATTTTAGCTTTAGGCACAGACCACTTCCCAGGCCTTTTAGACATTGTAACCCCTAACCCTAAGATTTAAGGATGGATTAAATGAATATGTAATTTAAATCTGAATCCATTCACCTTTTGGTTATGAAAGGTTCGCCTTTAGGATTACCCACATCATTTTTTTATTTAAGCCTCCGATACTTCTAGATGGATAAGTGTATGTGATGTGCCCTTTTCTTTCACTATATAAGCATACTTTATGTGCATGTGAAAAATTTTGCTTATTTACACTAGATGAGGCATGCATACAAATATGGGATTCGCAAGATGAACCTTTTTCAAAAGATTTATTTCTTCCAACCCCTAAGGGTTTATTTGAACTACACTTCTTAGATTTGAAAATCATTTTAGAATAATTGTCAATTTTTCTTTCTAAGCAGATGATTTTCAAGATCTTCTTAATCTTTTTCTTCTCAAGGATAGCATGATATTTCTTCAAATTTTCTAATTGTTGAGCTATCCTTTCATTTTCATTTTTGAAAGATACCTTCTTCTTGTTCACCCTAACTAGAATCTTATTCATTTTCAATAAAGCATTTTCCGGTTTCTCACACGAAGGCATGCTTTCATTTATCAATTCAGCACATGATTCATCAAAAGAATTAACACAATAATTTTCACATGAATCATTACATGCAACAACAACAATGTTTTCATAAGAAATACCAGATGATTCATCATACAATATATTGTAATATTTTTCAGAAGAATCATCACGTGCATCAATAACAAGATTATCACAATATTCAATAGATGATTCAGCACATGTAGCAACACAGAATTCAACACATGAATCCTCAAATGAGCTAGCGTGAGAATCATATACCTCATGTTCTGTTGATGCATTATCCTTATCACTTACCACTCCTTGATCATTTGAACATGACATCTCTGGAGTGATGGTTTCTTTTCCTAGGTTTCTCCATATCTCTTTTCCAGCTCAACTCAGATCTCCTGTGCACTACTACATGCCATAATCTCATGAAGAATATTAGTATCTACAACATAGTACAGTAAATCCATGACATATAAATTTGCATGCATAAAATTAATATCATTTTCTACTGGCATACAAATTTCCTCATCAATCACCTGCCAGGTCCTCCAATTCATAGATTTTACAAATATGTTCATTCTAATTTTTTAGTGGGTGTAGTTTACACCACAAAACAATGGAGGACTCGAAGGTGACTGTCCCTCACCGAATGGGGATACATCAATGTGAGCCATTGCGATCTTTTACAAAAGCTGTTAAGCCTAGTGCAACGAGACTTTGATACCAATTGTTAGCCTTGGTGTATTCCCAAGAGGGGGAGGGAGGTGAATTCAGTGTTTTAAAACTTTTTTCTAGGTTAAACCAAATCAATAGTATTACGCAACCTAGGGTCTGTCTATGCAAAAAATAAACCTAATCATTCACAATAAAACATACACGTGCAGTAAATAAATTTTGAAAATGTAAAGAATACACATGATATGTTACTGGGGTTCGACCAACTGTGCCTACATCCCCACCTCTAACTCGCAAGCCTGAGGATTCCACTAAAACTTACTTAATGGGTGGAGCGGCACCTAATACAACCAGATCAATTAGCACAGGGCTGACCTCAACCTTTACAAATTCTCCTTACGGGGCGAAGAAGACCTTAACAATCCTTACGGGCTAGATTACCGCCCCCTCAGGCCACGCCTGAAAATACAACAGTATTTTTCACAACATGACTAGTACAACGATTATACTTTTCAAGTAAAGCAGATATGTACCCTAATACGCACAATATACTCAATCAATGATACATCAACAATATGGATATAGTGTAAGCTCAGTGATGTGAATATATGTGCAAATAACACTCAACAAGATATGATGATAATAATGTTCAAGAGTGTTCTAAACAAGTTGTATCTTTGAAACATGTTTATATCAAATCTCAATGTTCAATCAGAGGTTCAAAGATGCTAGTCAAATATTCAAACTAACTCAAAAGATTTCGTCCAATGAAATACATACACGAGTAGTTTGAAAAATATTTTAGCTCATAGAAAATATTTTCCACAACAAAATCAAAGCTATGAGACACTTGCAATAACAATGCAAATATCCTAAACTTGTTAGTTTATCACAACACAAGATTTATAATATTGAAATCTGTGGGACAAATCTAAGCCAAACTCCCCAAAAATTAATATCACAATCAAACAAGCAAATGAGAGTTTTTAGCAAAATCTAGCAATCACAAGCACTCTAAATAAGCTCTCACAATCTCAGAATGTATCAAGGGAATGGAAATTTGAGAGTATTTGGACAAAGAGTTTATTTTGAGAAGAGAGGATTTTTGACTAATGAAATTGTTAATTAATTGCTAATCCTCACCAATGAGCCTATATTTATAGGCATGGGAAAAATTATAACTGTTTAGGACATGTTAGGAATTCTTAGAAAAGTTCCAAAATGTTTAAATGACATTGACCCAACTTAACCCGTATTTACCATAGTTAAATAATTTTTAACTCGGCACGGTTCTGGTGGCTGAATCGTGATTTAGTCGCTCGAACAGACACAATAATAAAAGGTCTTTAAATAGGTTTAGCAGCCCGAGTTTCAGTTCGGTGCCCCGAATCAAAGTCAGAAACATTTCTTTGTAAATTCGGGTGCCCGGTCATAGGTTCGGTAGCCCAAATTCATGTGTTTGGTTGCCCGAGGCTCAATTTGAACTAAACAGCTCGGTAGTCCGAGTTGGTGGAATGTCCTTTCCAAGCAGTTTGGGCTCTCGTGGAAGGTGTGCACAATTTTGTTTGGTCGCTCGAGAGCTTAAGTCAACTATTGAGTTCTCAACAGTTCGGACGTCCGAGGAGTTTTGAACTCCTGGGGTTCGCTCTCTTGAGCTCTCTCAGATTCCCTAATAATATTCAATTTAAGTGTATTTTTAACACTCCTGTATTTTATATGATATGCGTGCATGAGTGTTGGGACCTAAAGTCATACTATGGTCTTACTGAGCTTACCATATATCCTATTATGCATGATATACAGGTATTTAATACAGACCATATCCCTAGTTACTATTACAGACTCATATTACATAAATTGAATTGACAATACAAATTAAAATCTCTAGGGTCTTCATGTCTTGCTTCAAGTGTCATTCTTTGAGATGCTCATTTAAGCCTGTACAAACACTTGAAAACCATCAAATACTTGAGTATTTGTTATTATCAAAACAGAGTGTGACCTATAAAGTCAACAGCATGTTTATTACACACACACACACACACACACACACACACACACTCATATCTCCATATATATAACCATGGATGGGGATGGTAGGTGGAGATTAAATTCAATAGAGGTGTTCTGAGGTTGGTGGAGGTGGCTGCCTGCGTCTCTACTGCAACTCAACAATTCAACAAAAGTTGCTAGAGTTGGTGGAGGTGGCTACCGACGTCTCCACTGCAACCCAACAAGTTTAATATTCAACACTGATTAGAAATTTTCCTAGAGTATAGTTTTCCAATTACTTTTCATTTTGGTTGCTCCAAGCTCTTAATATTCTACCTTTTTTCCCTTTTTATTTTAATTTTATAATTAATATTATATATATAAATTTTTTTCTAGAAATCTTTTATGGTAAATACTCTTTAACTATTCCTTCCACACCATTGATTCAATGATAATATCTACACATTTTTTCTACAATTATGTTTTTTTCTCCTCTACTTCGTAGCCTACATGCAAAAAGTCTCCAAACGTGGGCGGTCCGGACTGGTGGAAAGGGTGGGAAAGAGATTGGGGTCCATGTTTTTATCAAGCAAATTTAATGGAAAAATAACGCTAGAAATAATATTGGACATATATAAATGTATATTATATATAAACACGTATAGTAATAATGAAAGAAGAAATCATTAGACATAGAATCTTAAGATTAGACAGAGAGACCCATGCATGATGGGCGACCCGGAGGACTACACACTTATTTGGCCTCAGCCAAGCAACGTCACACACGTGTTGTTGTGTCTCACAACACGTACATTCTTTTTTTATCTTCAACTTCTCTGTCTGGCAACGTGTGTGTATACATCTATCTTTCTATCTCTCGATCTGTAGCTAGCCAATTAATTAACAAGAAGTTTTAATTTAAATATATGTACATATTAGAAAGGATGCATAGGTGTCTGTTTGTTTTGGTGCAGCTAGAATATCATTTTCCATAGATCGATCCCACAGTACTGGCTACTCATCCCTCCACCCTTTTTTAACTTCAGCCTCACGGGTTTTATTTAATGTTACCCTTGAAAACTACTCCTTCTGTACATGTGTTCTCTCCCTGCACATCCTTTCCTCCATTATTGTAAGCAAGCTTGTTTAAAAAACACAGGTGGGAGGAGGAGGAGGAGGAGAGGGGGGTCCCTAGCCAGCTAAGGCCGTGTTTGGGTGAGAATTAATGAATTATGCCTTTCATTCAGGGAAGCAAGTACAAAACTAGGGTAATTGACTTCTCTAGCTTTTGGTGTCTATATCTTCATCAGATGCATGCATGGATAGAGATGGGGTTCTGATCATTCTTAATTTTTATAAGGAGCTAATGAGAAAATTTAAAAAAAAAAATGAATTGATTGAATGGAGCGTATAGAAACCACGAATTTATGAAAGCTTTTTGGTGTACATATGGTTTTGGATTTGGAATATATAATTAATGTATGGTGACCGCTGGTGGGTCTTAATTAAAATAACTCAGTCTCTGGTGATCGATCATATACATCACACTTCTCCACATATATCCTCTCTTGGATCTTTCTGCCTCTCAAATAATTTCCTCAATGCATGGCCTCTCTCTCTCTCTCTCTCTCTCTCTCTCTCTCTCTCTCTCTCTCTCTCTCTCTCTCATCATTTGCGGCGAAGATTGGCAAGCTGGCTGATAAATATGCATATGGAAGCAGCTCGTACGCCTTCTCTCCAATCAGATGGCATGGCTAGCGTTCATTGGACTGTAATGAGCCAGCTGTCAACACACGGGCGCACAACGTGTCCATACTCGAACCGGGTCACTTCAACCAATCCATAAATCAAATTATTAACCCTTCTAAACCTCAGCCTTTCGTGCTTAATTATCAAAGATAACACAGTACTGCTTGATTTATACTGTTTAGCTGTCACCTTTCGTCGGCGCGGTTCGCAAACCATTCTTTCCTCCAGAACTAATTAAGCCATGAAGAAAGAATGTTAAAATTAAAGACCCTAAAATATTAGACTTTTATTTTTAAATATGAGATTTTTTTTTTCTTTTTAATATTTTTGGATGTTTATTGTGATCTCTGATTAATTTCCAATCACATCAACCGCAGAACGATGATGCTTATACTTGTAGAAAACAATTTCCCAAGTTTTCAAGCTATCAACCGAATCTTCAATATTGCTTCATTTATATTTTATTAATTTGAAAATGACATAAAGTCTTAATTTGTGGGAACGTTTTTGGCTAATGAGTAATCTATCAATTGATGCATGCCATTTAGTTCCTGCCAAATCATCTTCATATATTCTGTGTTGGAATTCTTTGAGGCTGTATGTTGTGTATTTATAATAATTAACGATAATATATTTTAATTAAAAATAAAAAAATATATATATGAAGGGTTCATAAACTATGAAGAAAGAGATGAACTGCACATATTGTAGAAAATGGTGACTATCTATAATTAAACAACAGAGGAAGAAAAAGTATAATATATATATAGGAGGGGAAAAAGCAGAGGAAGAAAAGCAGTAGGCATGATAATAATATTCTTGCAAAAGCAAAGTTATCTTCTGCATATACAATTTTTGTTTGGAATGATTATTCAAATTCGTTATATGAAAGAAAAGTGTGCAATGATGGTCCAAATCTCACTTTCTGTTTCTTCGTAAGGGTGTTAAATTTAGAGCTTTTTTTTAATAAATTTTTTTTGGGGGGCTTCTCAGTCACACTGCAAAAGCTGGCTATCTTTTCTTTACAAATTGCCAAAAACTTTTGGACTGTATTTCCTTAGTTACCATGTTTTTCAAAGAAAGATGCAGTACACACCTCATTAATTATAACTGTAGTTTTCATGCTGCATCCCTGGAAGTAGGTTGTGGCCCAAACACTGCCTAACAAAACTGATCTCTCTCTCTCTCTCTCTCTCTCTCTCTTCTCTGCTGGAAAATTAGTTGTCTCTCTTTCATGGCTTCCCTTTGTTGAATATTAATTATTCTCATGGTTGTATCAACCAAAGTTTCCATTGGAATTGTTTGGTGGAATAAAATAAGTATCAACTCAGGATCAGAAGCAGAAGAATTTCATCCTTCTTTCTTTTATATCTTGTTGGAATGAAGTATAGTTATGTGAATGAAAATAAACATAATTAATGAACAAGAGAGAAGGAGAAGCTTTGTTAATAATTGTTCCCAACCCCCTATTCTTTTGCTAATACAGTTCGTTTACCCATCCAATTAATAAACATTAAACCCAAAATAGTTAAAATCAATGTCTGTCAACTTACTGTGCAAATCTTAGGATAATCATTTGAATTGATTTTTTTTTATAGTTTCCCAAATACTATATTATAAATTCAATACCACCCATCATGAAGTGATATTGATAATGCCCTTCACAAAGACTAATAGCTAAATAAGAACATTAATTGGAGAATGCTGCTAGGGTTCCATATAATATATATATATATATATATATATATATATGTATGTATGTATGTATGTATATATAGGGCATACTTGGCGGGATTCGATTGGGTGACACGCATTGATCTCTTGAGGTGTTCCTCTGGACCCACACAGAAATATTAATGTTAGATATGTCTAATTAATTAATAGTTAATAGAAAATAATTAGCTAGGATATAAAATTCATTAGAGGGTGATTGGTGAGATTAGGGTGTGAACTGTGAAGAGGGAGGGAGGGTGAGGTAGCACATATAGAAGAATTCCATAGAGAGCCCATAACTTATGGAAGTGAAACAAATAAAAAGACACTTTGATGGGAGGAGTACTTAATTATTGGTTCCCAAGGGAGGAATATGAAGCCGTCACTCATTCTCCAACATCATCCCCTGGCCTCACCTAACAAAAATACCCTTCATAGAAGTGAACCCTAGCCCTATAACTCACAATCATTGTAATCTCCTTTCTTTGGTTGGGATAGGCATGATTTAACATAGAATAATTTATACGTCATCCGCGTATGATGTGTTCCTCAAAGATATATATACATCACATGTCTCCCCCACTGCATTTAATTGGTTCTATGAAAAAATAAAATTCATACATATAATATATTATCTCGGCGAATTATCAGGGTGCGTCAATGGGCGGACGACTTTCACCCCCGAATTTGGTGCCGTACCATAGTGTCCAAAATGATGCGATGATGATTGGAGTACACGAATTATCAATATATATATATATATATATATATATATATATTACAATAAGGTCAAGCTACTATACATTATGAGTATCCATTTAAATACAAATTTGATCTCGTGAAAATCAAACTTAATATGTCTAAGTTCACGACTTGTGCAAATATATATTAATTAACAATATTCATTGTCCAACCCAAATAGAGGGATATTTTTTTTTTTCGATTCCCACTAATTAAATGATTTTATTCAAGCATGTCAAAGAGAAGGTAAAACTAACCAGAAGTTAAACAAAGAAAGAAATAAAAGAATTCAAGAAAAAAAAAGTTTCCGATTTAGTAGAAAACGAACTCTTGTGAGCTTGAGAACTCAATGATCTGTCTTGACTCATATTCATTAATGTATTTGAACCGTGCATACATAAATATAAACATATATACACGCAAATAGACATTTATGTTCAGTTTCTAATAATTTATGTATCTCAAGTTAAAAACTTAATATAGTTGATAGGTGACTGCTTGGATTGAATCATGTCAACCTCCTCGATGGTTGTCCAATTTACATATACTTCAATTATGACTTAAAGTTGTCTCCCATGCTAAATTTCCAGAAAATAAAAAAGAAAAAACAAAGTTTTGCATTAACACACAACTGGGTTTTTGCCCCCAACACGGTGGCAAAACTGGCCAATCATGTGAAGTGGTCGCTAACATGCATGTTGTGGTTCTGGTAAAATGATCCTGTGTGCATGCATGCTTATAGTTAATTAATTAAATTAAGGAGTTTTCTTTTATTTTTTTATTTTTAACCTTAATGTGATCAACCTCTTTTTTATTTTCATTTTCTTTTATACTGGCAGTATAGTCCGAGTTGATCTCTTCAGGACCTGACTAATCCATCGGGGGACCAGCTTAGATAAAAATTCGAACTCCTAATATATAGTAGATGCTATTAAGAATTTTATTGGCGAAACGACTTCTAAACGCGGGAATTTGATGAACAAGTTAATTGGGGTTTATTTTTTGTCATATTCATCAACTGAAATATGAGCTCCATTATTTTTCTATTATGCTAACCCATGGTGACCCCAGTCCCAGTCATCATCTCTCCCCTGCAGCATATACTATCCTAATTATTATCATCAGCTCATCCATGTAGCGACAAACATCTTTTTGTCTTGTTTTTCATTATAATTGCCTCACCAACATCATTCCAGAAAAAATGAAAGTTCCTCACCCAATACATACATATATATATATATATATATATATATATACATATATACATATATATATATATATATATAGAGAGAGAGAGAGAGAGAGAGGTGATGACAATATATGTATATGTGTATGATGGGTCTCATGTGTTTCATCATTAGTGGGCTCCAGATGAAAAACAAATTGGGTGGCCCACAGTTGCATCAATCAAAATTGTTCTTCTGTGAATGAGAATGGTGACAGAAAGGACCCTTGGAACTGCATGATTAATTAACATTCTATTTCAGGCTGCAGCCTTTGATTTCTTGAAGGAGCTGTAGATTATATATATGTATATATATATGATAGTAATTAACTGATTAAGTAATTAAATCTGGCTAATTAAGCTAAGCCCACCAGATCCATCAGATGGCACACATCTCACGAATGCATGCACTGGGGGCATTAATGGTCCCCCTCTCAGACAGAATAGAATCAATCAGCAAGCCTACAAACTCCAATGTATATAATTTAATAATTTAAATCATAGATGGATGGACCTCACCTCCAATAGGCCGCCCTCAATTATATATGATGTATTTGTTCTAAAAATATTTTTAAAAAAAGAAAAGAAGAAAAATTCCTCGACCGAACCCTAATACAAATCCTAACAAGTAGGATCGGTTATATGAATTTTCTTTTGACTTACATTCAGTGAAATAATAAAAAATCATTAATTTTTATTACTCTTCAAGTACTGTTTTGAGTGAAAGCCAAAGTATTTTTTTCTTTATTCCTTTTTTTTTTTTTCTTGAACAGTGAAATCTAAAAAATAATCATGAAATCGATGGCCAATAATTATTATCGTGTGATGTAAAAAAAAATTATGGAAAATTTTGTATCTTTCTTTTTCTTTTGAGATGGGCCACAAGAAGAAAAGGCACCCCAGAACAGGAGGCAGCTGCAGGGATGCAAAATCAAGGGTTGCCACCTTACTGAGTAATATATACTTCTTTTGGGGAAAAGGAGATTTATTATAAAACGCAAACTCCCTATGTGTGCCCAAGCTATAACCAATTAACATTGGAATATACACATAAAGCGGATCAATAGGAGTAGTGTTTGTTTGGTTATAAGTTTTTGGAGTATTCCTTGCCATGTGTACTGCACATGATTGTGCAGATATAGGAGCTACCCATGTGTTCTTTTTAGGTAGATATGATGCCTATGTGTTAACTTTACCCCATGGTTTCTTCATCATATTGTTAAAATAATATGTAACTGCTAGTCCAATTTCATTTCTCCTTTTAAAAAAAAAAAAAAAAAAAATTTAAATTTAAATGGGTACCTATAATACATTAAAAAGGGCCCTTTTGGAGGTTTTCTATAATAAAATATTTTGGATTTTGTTCATATGCTGCATTAATTTCCCTACCCTAGCTTAGGGCCCCCCCACCCCTCTAAAGAACATTTCTTGTGACTCGGGTTTTTCATGAAACTTCCCTCAATGACTAACTATACACACAAGCTACCTAGAAGAATTTTATCTGGCAAAGGCAGTTATCAACCCACATCTATCTCTCTATATATATAACGCAACCCATTCTCTCCTTTATAATATTTCACATCCCAAACAAAGAAATTAAAGCCAAGAGCTTGACATTCCATCTCCCACCAACCTCAAGCTCTACAATTGCTGCTGCTGCTTATTATTTGCATATTAAACTTCAGAAAAGCAACAGTTCAAATTCGCCGCCAACCATATTTCATCAGAGGCTTCCCTCCAAAATCTCAATCCAAATGGGTTTAAGGGACATTGAGGCCACACTGCCTCCAGGGTTTAGGTTTTATCCCAGTGATGAGGAGCTGGTGTGCCATTATCTCTACAAGAAGATTGCAAATGAGGAAGCCTTGAAGGGTACTTTAGTAGAAATTGACTTACATACCTGTGAGCCATGGCAGCTTCCCGGTAGGTCGCCTTTGTCTTCCATGCCTTTCCTTTTCTTCTTCTTCTTCTTCTTCTTCTTCCATGCACTTCTTCTCCATGGGAATATCAATGATCTAGCTTCTTTAATTTTCATTCACTCACTATATATATCATGATATTTATCCATAATTAGATTTCGAATATGTTCTCTGTGCTTGCTTTTACCAGTCCTTTAGCAAGGTTGGCACACAGAGATGGCAAAAGAAATTATTTGAGTTCTTTGTACCAGGCAGACAAAAATGTCTGCAGTAACTTTTGTTCGAATGGTAAAGAGACAAAAATGTCTGCTAGAATGACCATGGAGAGAGAAAGAGAGGAATGATCCCTCAGGGATATTTACCTTATTAAACTCTGTGAATATTAATTTTGTATCCTTTTAGTGATAGTTTTAATTCCACAGGTACTGTTTTTTGCCATGGTTTTGCCTTGCTTGGAGTGATAGATAGGTGCAGCAGATTTTTTAGCGTAGACAACAATTCAGTTTTCCAAAAGCGATTCTGTTTTTACTGTGAACTTTTTGAATGATAATGCCAACTTATCATTGTGATCAGGACGAAATCTTTTTTTCTCTCTCTCTCTCTCTCTCTCTCTCTCTCTCTCTCTCTTCCTGGGTTCTCGATGAAATCTTTGATGTCACATTTAATATATATCAAGTTGTCCCAAAATTTTGAAATTTTAGAATTTTATAATGGTTCCTAGTTCAAAACTTAGCATATATATGTATGTATGTATCTATGTATATGTATATTTTTATCTATATAAAGCACCAATATTTATGTAACAAATTTTGGATTCTCTTTTTTACAATTAAAAGGCTCATTCAACTCAAGTGCTATACACAACAATATCCCATCTTCTTTCCAAACTCCCTCTAAACCCGAGTTACACGGCGAAAATATCTCGGGTTCTTTTCAAAATTTGCTCTCTATTATTTCTAACCTAGTAAAAGAAGGGAAAAAAAAAACTCATGACCTTTAACATGAATATCTCATTGTTAAATGATCATATAGTATCCTTCTTAAGGGGAATTTATATTTTCTAGTAAGGATGAATATATCAAATAATTCACTAGCAAACAATGGAATTCATTGCAATTGCATGTGGTCCTTCCTTCATTCCCAATATTTAATTATTTCCTTCCCAATTTTCCCTTTTAGTTAACTAATGGAGTTGGATCAATCATGCATGTTGCTTTTGTAATAGGAGTACGCGTTAGGATCCATTTGTAGTGGGAAACATTGGCTGGCTTTGAGCTGTATACATTCCTGCAGGGAACTTATACCACCTTTCAAATTTTCTTTTGGTTCCTTTTCCAACTCTTTTCTTTCCATGCATCTTTATATCATTTTTTTCCCTAGAATAGTCACTTATAACTGCTTGTCTGCAACTGCATGTACTCTTTCAGCGTATCTTCACTTTATTAATTATTTTTGTTTCTTCTTTTCATATATTTTGCATATAAGACTCTCTCGCTCTCTTTGTCGTTCTCTATCTGGCATGAGAAATTATTGGTGCACCGGATTTGTATACACATCGCACCGGAGGAAGCTCTCCTACCCCACCTCTGACGCAAGTGTACATTTTTTACACAAGTGGTAAATTTGATGCCCCTAATATTTTCTCATTTGAGATTATGGGGGAGACCTGTATGAAGAGTTAATCAATTTTCAATTCCAAACCCTAGAAGCTATCATCTCTATTCACTTGGGAGGACCAGATGATCCAATCTCAAACCTCTTTTCATCCCTTCTCAAAACTTTCACTAAAGAAGCTAGTTCCTTTCTCTCTCTCTCTCTCTCTCTCTCTCTCTCTCTCTCTCTCTCTCTCTCTGAGAAAAACCGACAAACTACATTACAAAACATCCACGCCTCTGCAACAAGTAAACTGACTACTGATTGCTTCATAATAATTAAAAAAGAACTCACATATTATATATATAATTGGTGGGGGAAATGAAGAAGTAAGTTTCCCTGCAGGAATATGCCGTTAAATTCCATTTCAGGGCATGCATATATGCAGATGCAGCACTCATCTTCCCCACAGCACAAACTCAAACTAAAAAGACCTTGATTATTCTTTCCCACACCTTTTCCTTGAAGCATCACTACTTCAAGTAATGTTCGTTTTAGAAAAATCCCTTTGCTGTGAACCGATCAATGCGTTTCTTTCATGTTCCAAAAAGCTATTTAATTTTAAAAAGCAATTTCCTCTCAACTGGCCGGCAGCGGCCGTTAGAAACTAAAGTCTTCAAGAAAAAGCAACGCACAAGCCTCCTTTACCTTTCTTAAGCGCCAAGGCATTGGCCACGCGAAAAGAGGGAAAAAGGTGGCCTTAGGGTCTTGCTCCAATGGGCCCTGCTGGCCCACCTCCTCGGTTAAAGTCAAAGAAACAAGAAAAAAGTTGGACCCTTTTTCCTCAATCTTCCATGTGAAGATTAGGCCACATGACATGGTAAGTACCTTAACGTGTCCCCACCCTAGCTATATTCATTTTCTGTCAAATTGGGTGAATTTTATTTTATATATATATATATATATATATATGTATATCCCATCTTCTTAGGTACGTCATATGTAGGGTAAGGGCTCATATCAAGGAGGCCTAGCTCTTCTTTTTAATATTTCTACTTTTTGACTATAGTTTTTAGATATATTCCCTATTATTTAATTAAAATTTTGAGACCTAAACACGTAAGGTAATAGTACATATGATTGTGGTAGTTATTTGAGTTTATCTATGTTTATTTTTTGATTTACTTTCATAGTTTTTAACAAATTGATGTGAAGTACTATCTTTGATTATAGGGCAAAAAAAGCCATTCCTATAAAAACAAGATAGGGTATTCAATTATGTATGCATATATAACCTTCTGCATATTGAGTTTACACCTCTTTTATAACATAACACTTTGTGTGTATGCATGACACATGTTAGTGTTCGAGTTATATATCCACCATGGTCGTCTCTCTCTTAAAAATATGAACTATGCAAGTTAAAAATTATAGGCATAAAGTCATAGAATTAGACACATATTCATATATGATAATCATTTGAGTTTATCATTTTCTAATTCTAGGTAGTTTTTAAAAAGTCATGTACAAATTGTGCATATATATTGAAAGGTTCTACATATTATACCTTCAAAGTTGTTCTAATGGTAACAAGTTAGGATGCCTTGAAAACCCTTGTGCATGTGTGTATATATGTCTTTTACATATTGAACTAATTCACATCCACTTTTACAACTACATGTTACACTTAATTACAAGCATAACACCAATTAGTGTAGAAGCTGCATGTGTTATTGCAATTATTATCTTTAACATGCATAATGATGCCTATATATGCACAAGCAATACATATGTAATCATGCATAAACACACAATCAATATATATATATATATATATATATATGTAGAATTTATAATATTTATTTCTTAATCCAATGTTTATCCTTAACCTAACAATTTTAATTTCTCATTTTGCTATTATTCTTACTAATTATAAATTTTCAAAAGCCCCTATATATTTGTGTGTGTGTCACTTCACCTCTTCTATGCCCAATTATGAAAAAAATTTAGGGTTCTATATCCCTAATAATGAGCCTATGTATAAAATATTTTAAAGTTAGGAAACAAAAACTATCCTTATACTATATGAATTTAGCCTTCTTTGTTTTAATTACTACTCTAAATTATAAAATGACAATACTACAAAAGAAAAGTAATGATCAATGCTAGAGAGGAATCAGAGGGAGAGATAGTTACTCGTCATGCTTGTTGATTACAAGTTAAACTACTCAACATGTCATGGGTTAATGGATTTTTCATACTAATATATATATATATATATATAAGAAACTATGAACAAACATATGATTGCATGTACAAGAAACCTAGAGTACCAATGGTAGTGACGGTAATTTAGTAGTAATATTTTTAATAGTAGTAACAATATGTGTACAGTAATATTATAACAGCAATAATTATAGATATTAATGAAATAATTAATAGTATAGTAGTAGCAACATAATTATAAATAAATGGAGGTGCCACCCTCCCTTTTTTCTTTTAAAAAAAAAACATAATTATATATAGATATACTAGAGAGAGAGGTTGATTTTTTATCCGTATTTAATTGAAATATACATATTTCAAGGACAAAATATCATGTGAATAGATTTATCTTTTATCTTTTGCATAAGTTTGTTTGAAAGGTATCTTTCATCTTTTACATATTATATTATATTAAAAAAAATGAAGGTTGTGAAAATTAAACTTTAAATTTTTTAATCAATTAAAGACCTATACTCTCACTCATATCATGTAAAAGTATCAAGTCATTTGAAAACCTAAAAAATCTATTACGTCTACTAATAAATCTCTAAAGTGATATTTGTTATCTTCACAACACAATTTTTTGACATATATATATATAGTATCATGCATGCAAACGAGTGGACAACTAAATTAAAGTGATGGTAAATTAAATATATATAGTTTCATGCATGCAAACGAGTGGACAACTAAATCAAAGTGATGGTATATACTAATTAAATAAAGTTAGGACTCTTTAGCTAAAGTGATGATATTAATTTAAGGGCTGTATGTCTCTTTTGCTTATCATTTACTTGCACGTATATATATATGGATTTGATCATACATAGAAAATAAAGCACCCCTCTAACAGACTGGCATATAAACTTTAAACTACATATCTCCTTCTCTCTTTGTCTCTACACACACACAAACACATATATATACCTACTCACATGCATGGATGATTGATACGAGCAATAATGTTCATGCAGAGGTGGCGAAGTTGAACTCCAACGAGTGGTACTTCTTCAGCTTCAGGGACAGGAAATATGCGACGGGGTTTCGGACCAATAGGGCGACGACATCTGGATACTGGAAAGCCACAGGAAAGGATCGGATGGTGCTGGACCCCTCCACCCATCAGATCGTAGGGATGAGAAAGACCCTCGTGTTTTATCGCAACAGAGCTCCCAATGGCATCAAGACCGGCTGGATCATGCATGAGTTCCGCCTCGAGACCCCACACATGCCTCCTAAGGTGATCTCTTCTTAACTATTAATTACCACGTCCCCATGCATGCATGTACATATGTTTCAGTATTCATAATTTCATATTCCTACCAGCCAGCCCACCTACCTCCCTCGTTTTGAAATATCAGAAATCATCGTTCCGTTTCTTGTTATCATTAATTAGTTTTAATTGCAGTGACAATTTGTTTATAATTATAATGCATGTTAAAAAGATTGATACATTGCTTTAGGTTTTCTGTTTTTAAAAAAATTATATTAATTAGTGGGTTACATGTCATGATTTTCGAGAGTGGTAAGAAATGATATATAGTAGTATATATACTATTGTTTTGAGGGTAAAAAACAGACACTCTTCATACCTTTATATTCTGAAAAATTGTGCCAGTTATATGGTTATGGTTATCTTTAATTATCCAATTAACTGTGAGAGAGAAATTATTAGAGAAATAATGATTTTGTCAAATTTTATGGTGTCTAGTTTTTTTTTTTTTTCTGAAGGGCAAAAATTTTACTCAAGCATATATAAGAAGTATACAAGCATAGAGAAAACTAACGCTAAATTAAAAAAAGAAAAAAAAAAGAAAAAAGAAAAAGAAAAAAGAGGATTCATTGTCTTATAGTTAAACTTCATAAAAAAAGAAAACATGCTAACTTTTTAAGGACACTTTGCCAATTTGACCACAGTATAACTTAATTGCTTTCATGAATTTTTAAGGCCTCAATTACATGAACAATTCATATTTCAGTTGCTAATTGGCTTATCTTATGAATTGGCAGGAGGACTGGGTGCTGTGCAGAGTCTTCCACAAAAGCAAAGGGGAGAACAGTGCAAAACTCAGCCCACAAAACATGTATGAGGCCTCAGCCGCAGCCTCTTCTCCAACCTTACCAGCCTCTCCTCCAACAGACCTGGCCATGCCCTGTGGGTATCACCACCAATTTGTTTCATCACTGCCCTCAACCCCACAGCACCAAACCTGCAGCAACATTAATAACAACATTAATCCCAGTAACCAGCAGCTCCTAAACTTAGCTGTTTCAAACCTTAATAGCTTCCTTCAGTTCTCTCATCACGACAAGAACAATAATATTAACAATATCACAGCTGCAGCTGATCAATTCAACTCCACTAAAGGTGGCAGCACTGGTGATGATGAGTTTGGGTTCTTATGGGACATGAGCTTAGAGGAAAGTGGCCTGGGAAGTGCTGGTTTGCCCTCAAATCCAGTGGAGATGAGATTTGAAGATGACAACAGTATAGTTTTCCTCTGAATAATTAATGTTGCATGCATACTTAATTTGAAACAAGGTATATATATCTATACACACATGCAGTAATTTGTTGATATGTACTATGCATTAATTACATATGCTACTGTTTGGTTTTGAGAAAACTAGTGCTTGAATATTGCCTCATAGAAGGTTGTGCTGTTGTGTTTTTAGGGTTTCTTTTTTCAAAATTTTTGTATATAACATTGGGCTTTGTGTAAATTAATGTCAATCATATTCTTTACTTGGTCAAGAAAAAAAAAATTGTGGGTTCATTTCTTGGATCTTATTGTTACCAGTTCTTATGTTTTATCAGTACGAATAGGAGCGTGTTAATTAGAAGCTGTTTTGCTCCATTCAATCTCTTTGTACACTCTCCATATGAATGGATCAGATCATTAAGTAAATATATTTTCAAAAACAAAAATATGCCTACCTATTTAACATTTAACTAGTATTTTTTTATGAAACAAATAAAAAAATAAGAAGCATTTATATTATATGGTTGAAGAAAATGATCTAGTGGCATAATCATAGAGAATGTATGAAAGAAACAGCACAGGGCAACATTTTTTTGGGGAGGAGGTCGGTTATGAAGGTGATGTCTAAAACATAATGGCCCAAAAATAAACCTTCCCCAAGATCAATCAAGAAGAATAATTAATTATCCAAAAATAGAAATACATAACAACCAAACACACAAAATCAGCCACATAATCACAAAGAGAACACCAAGAATTTCGTGGAAAACCCTTCGGTATGAAGGTAAAAACCATGAGACCGAAGTCAACTTCCAATCTTCCACTATTTAAAATTAGTAGGTTACAATAAGTTTTCCTTAGTTAAAGTTAGAAGCATACATCAACAAAAATAATCAAGAATCACAAATTCTTGGCATAGAAAAATAATATAAGTTATCACCATCAAGGTGGAATCAAATTTGAATGAGAACTGGAGAGGTTTCACCTAAAATAGGGGTTGTTGTCCAAGCCACGAAACCAAAGTTACAAAATTCCAAATGACAATTATACTGATCAAAATGATGAAGGATGAGTCACAAACAACTTATCAAAATTTAAGCTCAATCAAATGAGAAATCACTATCCGATCAGAAAGATCAAGCTGTGCATGCACCTTCAATCTGAATTTTCAACAAACAATTTTCTTTACTCCCTCACTCTTTCTTAGCCGTTCCAAGGATGCACGAAACTCTCTTTTTCTACAGCAATAGTTTCCCAAGAAAGTGTTTATTTACTTCTCAAAAAATGACCTTCCATCTGAGTGAAATAAAGTTGCACTCAACTAATAAAGAACCACTCCATCACAAGACAACAATTAGTATACCAAAGCACAAATGCTCTTTACTTCCACTAGGACATGAATTCTACTTGGTCATTGACCAAGACTTCCAAGAGAATCATTTATACATATAGGTCATCCTCCACATAGGAGGGAAACCCAACAAATATCCCCCTTTTGACTATGTGGAGAAGTTCAGCATACCAGAAATCAGGCAACACGTTTTATGTTTTTCCCTTAATAGGGATTTTGTCATCATTTCTGAACCATTGTCATCAGTATGAATCATTCTAATTTCAAAAAATTCAGAATCTAGTGCATCTCTAATCCAATGATATTTCACATCAATATGTTTCAAGTGAGAATGAAAAGTGTGATTCTTACAAAGATGAATCATGCTCTGATTATCACAATACAACACATACCTCTCTTACTTGAACTTAAGTTCCTGCAAGAATTTTTTTATCCAAAACACTTCCTTGCAAGTTTCAGTGGCTGTAATAAACTCAACTTCAGTAGTCGAAAGTATAGAGACCCAGAAAAACAAAAAAATAATAATAATAATAATAAAATGGGAAAACTGGTTTGGTACAGGACCAAATTGTCGACAGTTTGGTGGAGCTCAGGAAAACCATTGACGGTTTTGTATTACCAATGGCTGGTAAATGTAAAATGATAAAAATCGGTTTGGTTAAAAATCAAACTGTCGACGGTTTTGTCTGGGGACAACACCCTATAAATAGATCCTAGTTCATTTTTTTGGGGAAAAATTATAACTCTCTCACTCTTTGTCTAGGCTGCAAACTCTCTCTCTCTCTCTCTCTTTCTCTCTCTCTCTCTCTCTCTCTCTCTCTCTCTCTCTCTCTCTCTCTTCAATTTCTCACCAAATTTTAGCCAAATTGACGACCAAAAGCCATTTCGGGATCCTAACTTTGATCCTCAATGATTTAATCGAAGCAGATTCATGGTTTGGGCTTCTTAAGCACCACTCCACTGTTAAGGTAAGGGGAATAAATTATGTCAGCTTATTTTCAAATTTTAACCGATTAAAATGAAGTCTATGATTATAGGATTGTTATATATGATTTTTTGAATAATCGGGCATAAGAAAATGATAATTTGGTATATTATATATATGTGTATTTGGGAAAATCCAGGTATTTTGAGTTAAGTAAATCCTAGAAGATGATTATACGATTATTTCTCAGTAAAAATATTTTTTCCAGGTAGTTATTATATCCTAAATTATCACTCAAAATGTGTGGCATGAGTATGATTATTTTTACGGCATAAATAAGTTTGATAAAATATTTTATGATGATACACAACAATGTATGAATTTATACAAATTTATGATAAGACATGATTTAGACAGATTCATAATATGACAAGATTCAAACAGATTCATGATATGACGAGACTTATACAGGTTTATGATATGGCGGTTTTTCACCAAACTATGAATATGAAAGGCTTTATACTTATTGTGAATATGAAGGTTTTATACCAAATTGTGGAAATAAGTCTATACTATGGTTGATGGGGAGGATTGCTCAGCATGAAGATTGTGTTGTGATGTCTGTACTGAGGCCGATGGGGAGGAATGCTCAGTATGGAAATTATGTTGTGATGTCTATACTGAGGCTGATGGGGAGGAATACTCAGTATGGAAATTCGGTTGAGAAGTATGTATTGAGGCCGATGGGGAGGGATGCTCAATGAACCATGTGTTGAGAAATAAATATGCATTTTGTTTGACTATATAGGTGTGAGTACAGTTTTAGATGTTATCTCAGTTAAATTAATTAATTAATGGATGTATTCTTGCTATACTAAAACTCATTTGCCACATACTGATATTAATTTGTTCCATCTTACTAAGAAGTGTCTCACCCCGAATATTAATTTCAATGTTTTAGGAAATCCAATGAACCAAACCTAGAGAGCCCAGGATAGGACTAGATAGAGTAGTTCAGGGTAAGTACTTGTGAGACACAGTTATGTAAATAGATATAGTCATTTGTATCTCGGGATGTATTATGGATTTTTTTGGGGGATATATGTATGTCATTATGGCAACATTAGAACTCTGGTATATTATTTGGGGTTTACATATTTTATGGTTTCGCTGTGTTGTTTAATATGAGTTATGTAGAGACTTGAACCCATAAATAAGGAAAATAAATTACAAAAGGAGTAAATAGGGAATAACAGCAGGGTTCGTCGACGAGGGCAATATGTTAGTCAACGAAGTCCCTTAAACTCTTCGTCGTTGAAATTCAAAGAGTCGTTGACGAAGAGATATCGAGCGAATCAAAGAAAATATTCGAATAGGGTTCGTCGACAAGAGAAGAGCTTTGTCCATGAACAGCCAGGCTGGTTTGTCGACGAAGGTGCCACTTCATCGACGAGTTTGACTCGGTCAAAAGGCCCTACAAATATCATTTTTGGTTGCTTAAGGGTTAAGAAAACCCAAAAACTCTCTCTTTAGAATTAGTGCTCTCTCTCTCTCTCTCTCTCTCTACGATTCTTCACTGTTCGTCATCCATTTCAACGATTATAGGTTCCTGCATGGATCAGAAGAAGAAACTTTATAGTTATAGCAGATCAGATCGTCGTTTTGAGAATTTTTAGGATTTTCCCTAAAATCGAGGTAAGGATCTGAATTTGTTTTTGATTTGGTAGATTTGTAGTAAATAGGATTATACTGAAGTATTGTTTTTTGGTTTTTAGGTTTTGAGGATTTCGTATCGTAGTTTTGGATCAACAAGTGTTTTGGTTTTTACGTTAAAAGGTAAGGGAATTTGTTTACATAAGTATTTTTAGAAAAAGAAACCATAGGATATGTAGCTTATATTCATATGTACTTATTGACTACTTATTTGCAAAGTTTTATCAGGTATAAATGCCGATTCTTACGGTTTTTCACGATTTTACGATTTTGAAAAAAATGGGGTTTTTGGCATATGATCTCCAAATTTCTTAGACTACTTTATTTGCACTAAAACTAAAGTAGGAGATGCTTGAAACTCTTAATAGCAGCAAAAATGATATTTTACGAACCAGTTTATATGAAATGTATATATATGATCAAATAAGTGTGACGTATGATATGAATTGAATCTATACTGATTTGAAATGTATGTTTATGAATTATGGGGACTAAGGTCCCAAGTGATTATCAGAAAATGCAGAAAATAGGTGCCGATTAGATACTGTGCCAAGTATGAGAAAAGGTTAAAACTGAGAGGTTACGAGTCGATATTGACCACAATATGAATGAAAGTACGCATGATGAGATTGTGAAAATACTAGAATTGTACAGGTTATTATATTTTAAGGTAAATTTTATATATGATATTGGGACAGCAATTTTTCTCAATAGTATATGAAGCCTTAAAAAGCTTATATTATGTAGGCTCGGTACTGTTGCCAAAACAAAAGTACAATGCAACCATACGTAGTTATTGTTCAGTGTGGGTACCTAATAGTAGGCTTGGTAAGAAGGGCCACTAGTCAAAAGGGATCAGGGTGGTGATGGCGAAGTTGGACTGCAGTATGTTATGATGCTTGACGATGCCTGTACGTACAGGGCTTGATCAGTGTTCTCTTAGTGCACAACCCTTGCCACAGGGAGTTACTGGCATAGTTA
Organism: Malania oleifera; assembly: GCF_029873635.1. Lineage (NCBI taxonomy): Eukaryota > Viridiplantae > Streptophyta > Magnoliopsida > Santalales > Ximeniaceae > Malania > Malania oleifera. Next base: position 40,185,931 of record NC_080421.1, on the reverse strand, counting down.
TGATAGTTTCGAGTTGGACTGTTTTTTAAATATGCATATACATGATTTAGAGGCTTTATTGGGCAAAGTCACTACTCTGAGTACCGAGCGGAGGGATCGCACAGTGTATGGGCCTGTACCCTACCCTAACATCGGGAACTCTCACTTGTAATAAAGCTGGGTTTTATGTTATCAGGGAGTTATATATGTATTGTATATATATACATTACAGTATCGATAATGTGAAATCTACGTGATCGTTTTCAAATAAGAATATAACTGTACAGTCACGCACTAATGTAATATCTTCCTCCTTACTGAGAGTGTCTCACCCCAATCTTACAACCTTGTTTTCAGGAGTTACAGGAAAATGGTCCTAGTCGTCTAGAGAGGTTGTGGGGTGTAGGATCCTGTTAGTTAGCGTAAGTTTTTGTATGAGTACTGGGTTGTTAGCCTGGTTGGTTTTGGGCATGTAATACAATTTATGTTTTACGTACAATTGAATATATGTAAGGAACATTTAGATACTCTGGTATGTCTATTAGAATCCATATGAATTTTTATGTTTTCCACAATATATGAGAGTATAAATCATTATGAAATGCCTGTATGTCCCTGTTTAGGGTGGGTAGTTATGTATGACATTAGGATTTGTACAGGTTATGTATGTATAATAGCACTTTGGGGCCGTATAAGGGCTAGGCGTTATAGTTTGGTATCAGAGCCCATAGCTCGGGGGAAGTGTGATGTGAATTGCACTGCCTAGTCATGGATATGCTCAGAGCTTAGGTTGCTAGATTCTGTAGAGTAGACTAGACCAGAGTTTAGGATGTGAATATGACTTTCAAGTTTAGCTTAGTATACTTAGGGACAGAAATTCATTGACAAACTTCTGTATTTTTCTGGATCATTCAAAGGGTTCATAAAATCATGGCAATCTATTGACAGTTTTGTTTCTAAGTGGAAGGGTGAAACTCGAGTTAGAATGAGAATGTGAGTCATCAGAGTACGTCAGTACTAGGAAGGTTCCTATAAGGAATGAGTTTGTAGTCTCATGATAGTAGTTGATAAGTAGTTTGTTAAGCTTCTAATCGATGTTTCTCAATTGCTTTTTAGGATGGAATCTAGGGATATTACTGCCAACATTGGAGGCAGTAGTAGTAAGGGTGTTGGCCATGAGGCTAGCAGTGACTCTACTAGTGTGCTATGGGACTTTGCTCAACAGCTTATGGCTAAGGATGTCTAGACGAATAAGGGTCAAGATCGTCCCCTTGCTGAGTTGAGATGCTCTATTGACCAGTTTACATGACTGAAACCTTTTGTCTTTCATGGGGAGTGTAGATTCGATTCGAGCTGAGAATTGGAGATTTGGATTAGGGAGATTAAGAAGATTCTAGATGTCCTAAATTGCACTGAGAGGTAGAAGGTAGCCTTTGCAATGTTCAAGCTGACGGGTGAAGTAGAGAGGTGGTGGAAGTCAGTTAAGATGCTTGAAGAGCATTGACCTACTCCTATGATTGTGATATGGGCTCAGTTCAAAAATTTATTCTTTGAACAATGTTTGCCAACCACGGTCAAAAATGCTAAGATGGAGGAATTCATGATTCTGGAGCAGGGGCAACTATTAGTTCAGCAGTATGCTACCAGATTTCAGGAGCTATCTCAATTTGCTCCATTCATGATTCCGAACGAGGCAAAGAAGGCTTGGAAGTTTCAAAGGGGCCTGAAGAAGGAGATTAGGAAGCAAACTATGATCTAGAAAATGTAGGACTTTGTCACTCTAGCTGACAAAGCCACAATAGTATAAGAGAGTTTACAGGAGGACTTTGAGGTTTAGGTTTTGAAGAAGAGACCCGCATCTTCCAATCCTTATGGAGGGGCAAAGCAGGGCCACTGGAAGAAGAACAGTGGTGGTGCTTCACAGAGTACCGCAACTACTCCGGCTTGCTCCAAGTGTGGGAGACCTCACTCAGGGAGGTGTTTGTCAGGTTTTGGAGCTTGTTTCCATTGTGCTAGGATGGGACATCAGAAGAAAGAATGTCGCATGCCGATGAATAGCGGAGCCCCATAACAGTCATATGAAGTAGGTGCTCAAGCACAGTAGGGTGGTCAATTGAGGCGAAACAGACCAGCCTAGGGTGTACTCCCAAACTCCTGGTGATGCAGAGAATGCAGGAGATGTTGTCATAGGTACCATTTACGTGCTTTTCAATAAAGTTGTTATATTATTTGACACGGGGGAAATGCATTCCTTTATCTCTCGAGGGTTTGTTAAACCATGTGACATTGGGACTTAATAGTTAGATTATGAACTGGTAGTAGCTATGCCTTCAAGACTGGTAGTCATATGTAGTAGGGTAATTCGTAACTTTCCGATAGAAATTCAGGAGAGAGTACTACCAGTTAGTCTTATTGTGTTTGATATGCATGGCTTCGATATTATTCTGGGTATGGATTGGTTGTCTACCAGTTATGATAGTATCGATTGCCATAGAAGAGAAGTGGTGTTTAGACCTCTAGGGAAGCAGGAATTCAGATTCTTAAGGTCGTGTGTGCTCTCCGTGCCATGGATCCTTTCATCTCTGTAGGTTAGGAAATTACTTTTGAAGGGATGCCAAGGGTATCTGGCATTTGTGAAAGACAAGCCGATAGGGGAACGTGAACTGGAGGAGATTCTTGTTGTGTGCGAGTTCCCAGATGTGTTCCCAGAAGATTTTTCGGGATTGCCTCTAGATCATGAGGTGGATTTTGGTATAGAGCTAGCTCCCAGTACGGCGCCGATATCAAAAGCTATGTATCGTATGGCTCCAGTTGAACTAAGAGAGTTAAAAGAACAATTTCAAGAGCTACTAGATAAGGGGTACATTCGACCGAGTGTTTCTCCTTGGGGAGCACGTGCTATTTGTGAAGACGAAGGATGGGTCGATGAGGATGTGCATCGACTACAGAGAACATAACAAGGCAACGATAAAGAACAAATACTTGTTACCCAAGATCGATGGTCTGTTTGATCAGTTTCAGGGCATGCAGATCTTTTCTAAGATCGATTTACGATCTGGGTATCACCAGCGGAAAGTGAAAATGGAGGATGTTCCGAAGACAGCTTTCCGAACTCAGTATGGCCATTACAAATTTATAGTTATGTCATTCGACTTGACTAATGCACCTGCAACATTTATGGATTTGAATACTTAGACCAGTTCATCATAGTATTTACTGATGACATCCTAGTGTATTTTAGGAGTGCAGCTAAACATGAAGTTCATTTGAGATAGTTATTGCAAATGCTTATGGAGAAGAAGTTAAAGAAGGAGTATTAGTGGATCCGAGTAAGATAAAGGCAGTAGTGGACTGGGTGAGACCGAAGAATATTTAGGAGGTCAAAAGTATTCTAAGTCTTACAGGTTACTACCATCATTTTGAAGAAGGGTTCTCCAATTTAGCAGGTCCATTGACGCGACTCACGAGGAAAAACGTGAGGTATGATTGGACTGATGAGTACGAGCTGAGTTTCCAGGAGCTGAAACGGTGACTGGTTACAGCTCCAGTTCTGACCATTCCATCTGGGGATGGTGGATTTGTTATCTACAGTTACGCCTCTAAGAAGGGTCTTGTCTGTGTTCTAATGTAGTAGGTAAGGGTGGTTGCATATGCTTCTTGTCAACTCAAGGAGTACGAGAAGAACTACCTGACACATGATATGGAATTGGCGGTTGTAGTGTTTGCATTAAAAATATGGAAGCACAGCCTGTATAGTGAAAGGTACAATATTTTTACTGATCACAAGAGTCTTAAGTACATTTTCACCCAGAAAGAACTAAACATGAGACAGTGTAGATGACTTGATTTGATAAAGGACTACAACTATACCATTAGCTATCACCCAGGAAAAGCAAATGTGGTAGTTGATGCTTTGAATCGGAAGTCAGTTGATGCAATGGTCCCTGCAGTGAGAGTTTATCATTAAATCTGTATGGACCTAGAAAGGTTGGTCTTAGAGGTAGTGGAAGGAAATCATCAGGCTATTCTTGCTAGCTTAGTGGTATAGCTAACCTTATAGGAGAGGATCTGAGCAGTGCAAAAGGGGGATCCAGAGCTTTTGGAGGTTATAGAAGGAGTTCATAGTGGGTTAAAGTTGGATTTCAGTATTTCTGGTGATGGGATTTTGAGATTCCATAACAGGGTATGTGTACCGAATGATGCCGAGATTAAACAGGTCATTCTAAAGGAGGCACACCATTCACTCTACACCGTACATCCTGGCCATATGAAGATGTACCGAAACTTGAGGGAATCTTTCTGGTGGTCGAACATGAAAAGAGAGATCACCCGATTCGTAGAGCAGTGCCTGACGTGTTAGTAGGTCAAAGCAGAGCACCAGAGGTCAGTGGGACCACTTCAGCCACTTGACATCCCCAAGTTGAAGTGGGAGCACATCTTGATGGATTTTGTGATGGGGTTACCTGTGGTGGTGCATGGGCAGAATGTTATTTGGGTTGTAGTTGATCGACTGATGAAGATTGCACATTTCATTCCAATCAAAGTCATTTATTCTTTGAATAGGCTGACTAAGTTGTATGTGTAAGAGATTGTACGACTCCATGGTGTCCCTGTTTCTATTGTTTTAGATCGAGATCTACATTTTACATCTTGTTTCTAGAAGAGTCCACAGGATGTCTTGGGATCACAGTTGACATTCAGTACATCTTTTCACCCGTAGACGGTTTGGCAGTCTGAGAGGACTATTCAGACATTAGAGGATATGTTGTAGGCTTTTGTACTAAACTTTGATGATAGTTGGATACGATATCTACTGCTTGTTGAGTTTGCATATAAAAGAAGTTACCAGGCTAGCATAGAGATGGCACCTTACGAGGCATTGTATGGTCGTCGGTGTCGATTTTCGTTGTACTAGGATTAGGTAGGTGAGCAGCAGATACTAGGTCTGAAACTGATTCAACAGGCCTCTACAAAGGTTGAGTTGATCAGAGAGAGAATTAAGGCAGCTCAGAGTCGGCATAAGAGTTTTGCTGATACTTGCCAATGAGAACTAGAGTTTGAGGTAGGAAGTATGGTATTTTTGAAGATCGCTTCGATGAAAAGGGTGATGAGGTTTGGGAAGAAGGGGAATCTATGTCCTTGGTATATTGAGCGTTTCGAGATCCTGGAAAGGATAGGTTTGATTGCTTATTGAGTGACTTTACCCCTAACACTATCCAGAGTCCATGACGTATTCCACGTGCCAGTGCTAAGGAAGTACGTGTCAGATCCATCACACATGCTGAGTTACGAACCTTTGGAGATCAGTGATGCCTTATCATATGGGGAGGTACCAGTGCATGTATTATATCAGAAAGTACAATAGTTACGGACTAAGGAAATACGTCTAGTGAAGTTATTATGGCGTAACCATGCAGTGGAGGAAGCTTCATGGGAGCTAGAGTTAGAGATACGTTAGAACTACCCGCAGTTATTTTATGGTACGTAAGTATATATATTAGTATAGGTGGTTTAGATTAAATAGTATGGTCTTCGGGAGAGTTTTGTATTTGTATGTAATCTCCCAAAATATCATGTTGTAACCACTATATTCCTCCGCCATATGTGAGGGTATGTAATAAACTTGGGCTAGAGCTGCTATATGGGTGGCTGCCAACTCTTCGTTAGGACTGAGTCGTAAGTGTAGAATATGCATAGTATTTATTAGCAAATTTTGAGGAAAAAATTTTTACAAGGAGGGGAGATTGTAGAGACCCGAACCCGTAAATAAGGAAAATAAATTAGAAATGGAGTAAATACGGAATAACAGCAGGGTTCGTCGACAAGGGCAATATGTTCGTCAACAAAGTCCCTTCAGCTTTTCATCGCCAAAATTCAAAGAGTCATCGACGAAGAGATACCGAGCGAACCAAAGAAAATATCTGGATGGGGTTCATCGACGAGGGAAAAACTTCGTCCACGAACAGCCTGGCTGGTTTGTTGACGAAGGTGCCGCTTCGTCGAAGAGTTTGACTTGGTCAAAGGCCTTATAAATATCATTTTTAGTTGCTTAAGGGTTAAGAAAACCCAAAAGCTCCCTCTCTCTCTCTCTCTCTCTCTCTACGATTCTTCACCGTTCGTCGTCCGTTTCGACGATTAGAGGTTTCTGTGTGGATTAGAAGGAGAAACTCTACAGTTATAGTAGATCAGATCGTTGTTTTGAGGATTTTCAGGATTTTTCTTAAAATTGAGGTAAGGATCTGAATTCTTTTTTGATTCTGTAGATCTGTAGTAAATAAGATTATACTGAAGTATTGTTCTTCGATTTTTAGGTTTTGAGGATTTCGTGTTGTAGTTTGGATCAACAAGCTCGTGTTTTGATTTTTACGTTAAAAGGTCAGGGGATTTGTTTACATCAATATTTTTAGAAAAAGAAACCATAGGATATGTAGCTTATATTCATATGTACTTATTGACTGCTTATTTGCAAAGTTTTACTGGGTATAAATATCGATTTCTACAATTTTTCACAATTTTATGGTTTTGGTTTGGGGTTTTTGGCATATGATCTCCAAATTTCTTAAACTACTTTATTTGCATTAAAACTAAAGTAGGAGATGCTTGAAACTCTTAATAGCAGTAGAAATGATATTTTACGAACTAGTTTATATGAAATGTATATATATGATCAAATAAGTGTGACGTATGATATGAATTGAATCTATACTAATTTGATATGTATGTTTATGAATTATGGGAACTAAGGTCCTAAGTGATTATTAGAAAATACAAAAAACAGGTGCCAGTTAGATACCATGCCAAGTATGAGAAAAGGGTAAAACTGAGAGAATACGAGCCGATTTTTACCATAGTATGAATGAAAGTATGCATGAATGAGATTGTGAAAATACTGGAATTGCACAAGTTATTATGTTTTAATGTAAATTGTATATATGATATTGGAACCGCAACTTGTCTCAATAGTATATGAAGCCTTAAAAAGCTTATTTTATGTAGGCTCAGTACCATTGCCAAAACCAAGGTACAGTGCAAGCACACGTAGTTATTGTTCAGTGTGGGTACCTAGTAGTAGGCTTGGTAAGAAGGGCCACTAGTCAAAAGGGATCAGAGTGGTGATGGCTAGGTTGGACTGCAGTATGTTATGATGCCTGACGATGCCTGTACGTACAGGGCTCGATTAGTGTTCTCTTAGCACACAACCCTTGCCACGGGGAGTTACTGGCATAGTTATGATAGTTTCGAGCTGGACGGTGTTCTAAATATGCATATACATGATTTAAAGGCTTTACTGCGGAAAGTCACAGGTCTGAGTAACGGGTGGAGGGATCGTACAGTATATGGGCTTATACCCTACCCTAACCTCAGAAACTCTCACTTGTAACGATGCTGGGTTTTATGTTATCAGGGAGTTATATATGTATTGTATATATATACACATTACAGTATTGATAATGTGAAATCTATGTGATCATTTTCAAATAAGTATATAACTATACAATCACACACTGATGTAATATCTTCCTCCTTACTGTGAAGTGTCTCACCCCAATATTATGACCTTGTTTTTAAGAATTACAAGAAATCGGTCCTAGTTATCAAGAGAGGTTGTGGAGCATACGGTCTTGTTAGTTAGCGTAAGTTTTTTTTGTGAGTACTGGGTTGTTAGCCTGGTTGGTTTGGGCATGTAATACAGTTTATGTTTTATGTACAGTTGAATATATGTAAGGAACATTTAGATATTCTAGTATGTCTATTATAATCCATATGAATGTTTATGTTTTCCACAATATATGAGAGTGTAGATCATTATGAAATACCTGTATGTCCTTGTTTAGGGCGGGTAGTTACATATGACATTAGGATTTGTACAGGTTATGTATTTATAGTAGTACTTTGGGGCCGTATAAGGGTCAGGGCATTACAAGTTATGGTATCAGAGATTATGTATAGAGAGAAGCACTCTGAGCCCCACCGGGTTTCGGGCGTTACAAATGTGGTATTAGAGCCTAGGTTGCTAAGTTCTGCAAACTTTAACAGATAACAATACTAGAGTATAAGAATAAATTTTGACGAGGATAGGAAATGGGTAGATTAGGAATCTAGTAAGTCATTATTGGAGGTTAAAGTGGAATTTTGGGTTCATCTTGCAGTCTGGAGGTAGAAATTCCATGATAGTCTTCTGTGATTTTCCTGATACGACAGTTTCAGTAAAGTCATGGCAAACTATCAACGGTTTTTGTTTATGAGTAGTGATACTGGGACTTGAAAAGGGGAAATTTGAATGGTAAGTTGATTTGTTTGTATAAGGGAAGTTTCTAGGATAGCCTGAGTATTTTAATACGAGGATAGAGTGTATTTTATGGTATCTTAGTTAAATGATTGTACCGGTCATGTTATGATACAGGATTCTAAGATTGTTTTCTGACCTATTTTCAGGGATGGACCCTAGGAATAACAATGCAACTATTGGAAGTAGTGGCAACGTGGGGGCTTCCAGCATAGGTGGCAGTGATTTTGATCAAGTACTGCATAGTGTAGCTCAGTAGGTCATGATGGAAATTGCACAAAATTCTAGGGAACATGATTGCCCACTAACTAATAAGGGCTGCACGATAGAACAATTTACCTGTATGAATCCCCCATCATTCTCAAGAGGAGCTGACTCGTTCATTGCAGAGAATTGGGTACAGGAGATTGAGAAGATACTAGCAGTGTTGCGCTGCACGAATGAGTATAATGTCCTCTATACCACATTTAAGATGACGGTAGAGGTCGAGAGGTGGTGGTTAGCTATGAAGCTACTTGAGGAGTAGAGGCTAGTGATCAGGGTAATCAATTATACCCTATTTGTCCTATATGTAACGAGAGGCATAAGGGGGAATTTCGGAGGGGAGCGAAGACTTGTTATCGGCGTGGTAGACCCGGCCACTTTGCACAAGAATATTGGGGGCCACCGAACAATGCATCCACTCCTCATCACTATCGGGAAAATAACCTAGCACCCCAAGGAAGCCAATAGAGGAACACCACCCAGGCACGGGTTTATGCACTGACATTGGGAGATGCAGAGAATACCAGTGATGTTGTGATAAGTACTATATTTATATTGTCAAGTAAAGCTGTTGCATTATTCGATTTAGGGGCAACACACTCATTTATATCTCGGGAGCATGTCAAAATGTGTGGGGTAGAAACTCAGCCATTAGAGGCTGACTTATCTGTGGTCACACCGATAGGGACTGTGGAGGTTTGTAGAAAGAATCTTAAGGATTATCCAATTTATATTTAGGGAAGAACGCTACCTGCTAATCTAGTGGTCTTTGGCATGCACGAATTTGATGTGATTCTGGGAATGGACTGGCTAGCCGCCAACTATGCCAGTATTGATTGTTACAAGAAAGAAGTAGTGTTCAGTCCTCTTGGGGAGCAGACGTACATGTTTGTTGGGTCATGCGTACGCTCCTTACCACAGATATTGTCATCTATTCAGGCGAGAAGGTTACTTTTGGATTGTTGTCAAGGATACCTAGCTTGTGTGAAGGAAGCACCCAAGGGAGAATTAAAGTTTGAAGATGTAACGACCCGAAGAATAATGGTATTTAAATAATAACGATGGAGGGAAATGGAAACAGCAACAGAAGGAGGCAACCGATTGGAATTCATCAACGATGTTGCACTTTGGGATGTAATGACCCAAAAAAATTTATCAGGTCCTCGTCGACGAACACAGGGGATTCGTTGACGATGGAACAAGAGGGTGTCGTCGATGAAAACAAGTTTCGTCAAAGAGAGGATACCGAGATACTTTGTTCAAGTTCTGAATTTCATCGACGAGATGATGATGTTCATCGACGAACCTTCTTCTTGGCCTCGTCGACAAGGTGACATGGCTCCTTGACGAAGCTCGCAGTATAAATAGTGGTAAACAAAGATTTTTATGCAGAAAATTCACCGCCACTCTCTCTCTCTTCTCTCCTACGGTTCTTCCTCCTTCTTTCTTCAATTCTGGCCCTGTTAGTCACCGGATCGACGATCTGAGGCCATCATGATGCTCCTGGGGAAGTTCTTTCCAAGTCTGCTGGAGCGGATTGTCGATGGGACGAAGTTGGATATCATCCCATATTCAAGGTAAGGTTAAGACAACCCGAATAAAATGGAATTTAAATAATAAAGAGGAAAAGAGAATTAGCAGAGGACTCATCGATGAAGACATAATTCGTTGACGAGGTCATAAGAGAATTCATCAACAAAGACTGAATTTCATCGATGAGGAAATACCGAGGGAGATTTTGAGCCGACTGAATTTTGTCGACGAGGACTGAATTTCGTCGACAAAATTATTAAAGGATTCATCGACGAATGACATGGCTCATCGACGAATCCCCTGTTCTATAAATATCAAAATTTGGATTTTTGTTACTTTATAAGTAAGCAAACTCACTTTCTCTCTCTTTCATTCGGCTCTCTCTCTCTCTCTCTCTCTCTCTCTCTCTCTCTCTCTCTCTCTCTCATCAATTTTGGGCGGATTTATGCCAGATTGACAATTCGAAGTCACCACGACGCTCCTGAGGAAGTTCTATCCAAATCTTCCGGAGCGGATCGCTGGTGAAAGTAAGTTGGAAATCATCCCTAAGTTGAGGTAAGGCTTTTTAAGCTAAATTTGACCTTACGGTAGTTATAGAAAATGACGTATACATAGAAATACTGAAGTTTAGTATTGTGAGTTTTTATTTTCAGGGTCTTGATAAGGAAATCCTATGGGTGTTAGGTTAGGATATTTTAGGGGCTTTCTTAGTAGCCAGGTAAGGGAATTAACTAAAGCAGTCATTTTCATGTAAATTATTATTATTTATGAGAAAAATTATTTTCTGAAAGGCATGTATTATAGTTATAAATTACGAAGGAAATGTACGTTTGAGAAAAATACTGTTGATATGTTGAAATGTATATATATATATATATATATATATATATATATATATATATATATATATGTAAGGGATGCCAGAAAGTATGATTTTAAAATGCAATGTATGGTTTTATACAGCAAATGTGTGACATGAATACTATTTTACGTGGAAAAATATTATGATATGATAATGATATGAATGCAGTATGATTTAAGAAGTTATGAAAGTATACAGTACATTATGATTCTGACAAATATATGATTAAATGATTATTTTCAGATTAACGTATTTATATATGATTTTGGCGCAAGGCTGTATGTATGTATGATTTCAACGCGAGGCCGTATTTATATATGATTTCGGCACGAGGCCGTATTTACGTATGATCGAAACGAGACCGTATTTATGTATGATTTCGGCACGAGGCCGTATTTATGAAATGTTCGGCATGAGGCCGTAATTATGAAATTATGAAAGATGCTATACTATCATGTACTATATATTGTCAGAACCTGGATGTTAGTTTAGTTTAGTTCAGGAGCTCGGTACCATAGCTATATGGATCAGATATCTATGTTCGGATTAGTGCTAACCACCCCACGAGGGGGGGTGGGAGATGAATAGTCGATATGGCTTTCAGTAGAGTGTGGACGTCCACTTAGAAGTCCGGACCAGGGTATGGCGGGCCCATCGTACTTACAGACATATTTGACTCGGTAGTGGTTAGCCAAGCATTGTCGGGTCCCGCCTTCAAGCTGCACAACCCATCATGGGGTGTAATACATGACATTTGCTAGCTATTCATCCTGGGTATGTTTTCAGTATTATCAGTTATAACAGATGTTTTATGTACGTTATGATTTATTAATAAATATGAAAGCATATGAGAATTTAGTATGTTATGATGAATGTTTACTAATATATGAAATGTACTATATATGTATAATTGCATTAAATGTTCATGTTGCCACACAACTGTATTTAGTTTATTTTTCCTTACAGAGATGTGTCTCACCCCCAACATAATTAATTTTTCAGGAGACCCTGAGTGATTGGCGGGTCGTGACCACCGTTGAGTTAGTGATATTACCTCGTTAGGAGGGTAAGATTTTGTACTAGGGTCAGAATTATTTTGTGTTTGATCCTAGAGTTATTTTGATGTTTATGAGGATGTATATAAATACAGTTATATGATGTTGTAGTAAACTCTGGTATTATGTTTTATGGATGGATGATTGAGATTTCATGTTTACTGCTGCTTAGGTTTCCGTTGTGATTGACAGGTGTCCCCGTTACCCACGGGTTCGGGTAAACTTTTCCATTTATTATGTTACATTTTATGTTAAGGAATTTGAGGTCGTTATAGTTTGGTTTCAAAGCCTAGGATACTAGGTTTTGTAGACTCTAGAGTGTAGTAGTAATAATACCAGAATATAGGATGAAGGAATTTGAAATCTGGTTTTGTAGTCTAGATACAGGACTTCTGTGGTGGTTTGTATGATTTTCCTGGGGTGACGATTTCAGGAAAGTCATGGTAGACTATCGTCAGGTTGGGTGTCTAGGTTGTATGATTGAACCTTGAATTAAGATCAGGAGTGACAAGTTAATTAGGAGAAAAATATTATATGAGTTGAGTGATACGTATAGAGAAGGAAGTATTGAGTTAAGTTACATGTTTTTCAGGATGGACCATGGTGGCAATAGTGCCCATGCCAGTGGGAGTGAGGGTGCTGGACCCTCAGGCACTGCGGGTAGTGATTTAGATGTCGTCTTACGCAGCGTGGCACAGCAAGTTATGGCAGAAATTGCCAGAAGTTCGAAGGAACAGGGTGGTCCATTGGTAGGCCACGGTAGTTTGATTGAGAAGTTTATTAAGATGAGTCCTCCGGCATTCTCAGGAGGGACAGATCCTGTAGTTACTGAAAACTGGGTGCAAGAGATAGAGAAAATATTTACAGTGCTGCAGTGTTCAGAGGAGCAGAAGGTGTTGTTTGCCACCTATAAACTGACTAGAGAGGCCAAAAGATGGTGGTCAACAGTGAGACTTTTAGAGCAGCGGAGGACTATATCTGTGGAGATGACATGGGAGCGGTTTAAAGAAATATTCTTCGACAGGTATTTTCCAGCCTCTTCCATGGAGGCTAAGATTGAGAAGTTCCTGAATCTAAAGCAGGGACAACTGTCAGTACAACAGTACGCGGTGAGGTTCATCAAGCTATCTCGCTTTGCCTCATACATTATTTCAGATGAGGTAAAGAAGGTACGACAGTTTGAGAGAGACCTGAGGAGAGAAATATACAAGTAGGTATCGATTCTGAAGTTGCATGATTTCGCCGAACTAGTTGACCGAGCCACTATAGCAGAGATTAGTGAGCGGTTGGAGGCTAAGGAACAAAGATAGAAGAATAGATTCGCACCTTCTGATTCCCAGCGGGGAGCCGACCGTGCTGTGTGGAAGAGAGGTGGCTATTATAGAGACCAGAGATAAGAGATCGGGAATCACTGTTTCCAGGGTGTGTAGCCATCTCCAGCTTACTAATCTTGCAGGAAGAGACACCTGGGGGAGTGTCGTGCTGGGCGAGGTGTTTACTATAGGTGCGGGGAGCCAGGACATATGATGAGGGAGTGTCCAACACAAATTGACATTGCTCCTACTCCTAGACCTCCACGAGGAGGTCACCGGGCACCATGAGGAGGCCAGCAGAGGAATATGACCCCAACCAGAGTTTTCGCATTGATGCCAGGCAACGCTGAGGCGGCCGACGATGTGGTGACAGGAACAATTAATGTGTTTTCATTTAAAGTTATTGCACTTTTTGATTCTGGTGCCACACACTCGTTTGTGTCCTTGGGGTGTGTTAAATTATGTGGGGTTGAAACACAATCATTAGATGTCGAGTTATTAGTGGCTACATCGAGTGGATCAGTGGTGAGATGTAGTAGGATACTTCATGGTTGTCCGGTTGATATTCAGGGGAGAATTTTATCTGCTGATTTGGTAGTGCTGGATATGCACGAGTTTGACATTATCTTTGGCATGGATTGGCTAGCGGCCAATTTTGCTATTATAGATTGTCGTGCAAGGGAAGTGATATTTAGACCTCCAAGAAAATCATAATTTAAATTTACAGGGTCGCAAGTGCAATCCTTACCTCAGATGGTCTCAATTGTTCAGGCGAGGAGACTGCTCCAGAATGGCTGTTTAGGATTCATGGCTTTTGTGAAGGAAATGTCAGAAAATGAATTAAAGCTTATTAATACGCCTATAGTGAAAAAATTTACAGACGTGTTTCCAGATGAATTTCCAGGTTTGCTGCCTGATCATGAAGTAGATTTTCCCTTTGATCTATTTCCAGGTACAGTGCTGATTTCTAAAGCACCGTATAGAATGGCGTCAGTAGAGTTGGCAGAATTGAAAGATCAATTGCAGGATTTGCTTGATAAGTGCTTCATACGACCTAGTGTATCGCTGTGGGGAGCTCTAGTGCTGTTTGTAAAGAAGAAGGACGAGTCTTTGAGGATGTGCAAAGATTATAGAGAGATTAATAAAGTGACAATCAAGAACAAATATCCTCTACCCCGTATTGATGATTTGTTCGATCAGCTCCAGAGTACACAGGTGTATTCCAAGATCGATCTTAGGTTAGGCTATCACCAGGTAAAGGTGAGAACGGAAGATGTATCGAAGATGGCTTTCAGGACCATATATGAGCATTATGAGTTTCTGGTTATGCCATTTGGTCTGATGAATGCTCTTGCGATATTTATAGATTTAAAGAATAGGATTTTTCATCCATATTTAGATCATTTTGTTGTTGTTTTCATTGACGATGTACTAGTCTATTCGAGGAGCTATGAGGAGCACGAGATACATTTGAGGTAGGTTTTGCAGAGGCTTAGAGAGAAGAAGCTGTTTGCCAAATTCAGTAAATATGACTTCTAGGTCGAGAAAGTTGTGTTTTTGGGGCATGTTATCTCAGGAGACGGAATTTCTGTAGATCCCAGTAAGATTGAGGTGGTGGTGAACTGGGCTAGACCAAGGAACATCCAGGAAGTTAGGAGTTTCTTGGGGTTAGTCGATTATTATCGTCGTTTTGTCGAGGGGTTCTCAGCTTTCTCAGGACCTTTGACTCGACTGATGATGATGGATCTAGAGAGACTAGGCATTTAATTGATAGAGAGTAATACTCCAGTATGTATCGCCATCCTAGTGGTACAACCTACTCTACAGGAAAGAAGCCGCCCAAAAAGAAGATCCAGAATTAGTACAGGTGATGGACAAAGTAAAGAGTGGTCAAGGAGAGGAATTTTGCATTTCAGATGACAGAGCTTTACGGTTCCTTTCTATATTATGTGTTCCTACTGATGTTGACATTAGGAGGACTATTTTAGATGAGGCTTATAGATCTTTGTATACGGTTCATCCCAGTAGTACGAAAATGTACAGGGATATGTGAGAGTGTTACTGGTGGAGTGGTATGAAGAGGAAGATTGCCGAGTATGTAGCCTAGTGCTTGACATGCCAACAGGTAAAAGCTGAGCACCAGAGGCCAGTGGATCAGTTGTAGTCGCTATTTATCCTAGAGTGGAAGTGGGATTATATATCCATAGACTTTGTTTCAGGGCTGCCGTCAACATCGCATGGTCAGAATGCAATTTGGGTGATAATAAATCGATTGACTAAGTCTACCCATTTTCTCCCTATCAAGATTAGCTATTCCGTCAGCCGATTGGCAGAGATTTACGTTCAGGAAATAGTTTGTTCTCATGGAGTTCCAATATCCATAGTGTCAGGTCGAGACCCGCGATTCACGTCACGATTTTTTAGAAGCTTGCAGGATGCTTTAGGGTCTCAGTTATCATTTAACACTACATTCCATCCTCAGTCAGACAGACAGACTGAGAGGACAATACAGATACTAGAAGATATGCTCCGAGCGTGTGTATTAGATTTTGCGGGTAACTAGACTCAGTTCATGCCGCTAGTAGAGTTCGCATATAATAACAGTTACCAGTCCAGTATTGCCATGACACCGTTTAAGGCCTTGTATGATAGAAGATGTCGATATCCTTTGTATTGGGATGAGATGGGTGAGTGGCGAGTTGTGGGTCTAGAGCTGGTATAGCAGGCATACAATAAGGTTCAGCTCATCTGGGAAAGAATCAGTGCAACTCAGAGCTGACAGAAGAGTTATGCCGACAATCACCGCAGAAATTTGGAGTTTGATGTGGGTGATCATGTATTTTTTAAGATAGCTCCATTAAAATGAGTTATGAGGTTTGGTATGAAGGGTAAACTTAGCCCTAGATTCATCAGTCCATTTGAGATTTTAGAGAAAGTGGGAGCGGTGGCCTACATGCTAACTTTACCACCTACACTATCCAGAATACACGACGTATTCCACGTATCTATGTTGAGGAAATACGTCCTAGATCCTTCTCATATTATCAGCTATGGTGAGTTAGAGCTTAGTGACTCACTAGTTTATGAGGAGGTACCAGTGCAGATTCTGGATATAAGAGAATAGGAACTACGTAATAAGAAGATTCCTCTAGTAAATGTTCTATGGAGGAATCATGCAATAGAAGAGGCTTCTTAGGAACTCGAGGAACAGATCAGAAAGAAATATTTGCAACTATTCTCAGAAATTTAAATGTAATTTGAAGTGTGAGTAAATATGTAATGTTTCTTGTATAGGTATATGTAATGTTATTGGTACTATGAGATATTTAGTTTTGGAAGAATTTTCTTTTAGTATATGTAATCTCCCAGAACTTGAGTTGTAACCACGGTACTCCTCCACCATAAGTGAGGGTAAGTAATAAAGTAAGCACACCATTTTGCCTAAGGGATGAAAAATTTAAGTGACTAGTAAATTTTGAGGACGAAATTTTATAAGGAGGGGAGAATGTGACAACCTGAATAAAATGGAATTTAAATGATAAAGAGGAAAAGGGAATTAGCAGAGGACTCGTTGACGAAGATAGGATTCGTCGATGAGGTCATAAGAGAATTCATCGATGAAGATTGAATTTCGTCGACGAGGAAATACCAGGGAAGATTTTGAGCTGACTGAATTTTGTCGACGAGGACTGAATTTCGTCTATGAAATTATTAAAGGATTCGTTGATGAATGACGTGGCTTGTCGACAAATCCCCTGTTCTATAAATATCAAAATCTGGAATTTTGTTACTTCACAAGTAAGCAGACTCATTTTCTCTCTCTTTCATTCGGCTCTCTCTCTCTCTCTCATCGATTTTGCGCTAGATTTACATCGGATCGACAATTTGAAGTCACCACGACACTCCTATGGAAGTTCTCCCCAAATCTGCCGAAGCGGATCGCTAGTGAAAGCAAGTTGCAAATCATCCCTAAGTTGAGGTAAGGCTTTTTAAGCCAAATCTGACCTTACAGTAGTTATATAAAATGATGTATACGTAGAAATACTGAAGTTTAGTACTGCGAATTTTCCTTTTCAGGGTTTTGATCAGGAAATCCTATGGGTGTTAGGCTAGGATATTTTAGGGGCTTTCTCAGTAGCTAGATAAGGGAATAAACTAAAACAGTCATTTTCATATAAATTATTATTATTTATGAGAAAAATTATTTTCTGAAAGGCATGTATTATAGCTATAAATTACGAAGGAAATGTACGTTTGAGAAAAATACTGCTGATATGTTGAAATGTATATATATATATATATATAAGAGATGCCAGAAAGTATGATTTTAAAATGCAATGTATGGTTTTATACAGCAAATGTGTGGCATGAATATTATTTTACGCAAAGAAATATTATGATATGATAATGATATGAATGCATTATGATTTGAGAAGTTATGAAAGTATACAGTACATTATGATTCTGACAAATATATAATTAAATGATTATTTTTAGAATGACGTATTTATATATGATTTCGGCGCAAGGCCATATGTATGTATGATTTCGCCGTGAGGCCGTATTTTCGTATGATCGGAACGAGGCCGTATTTATATATGATTTCGGTGCGAGGCCGTATTTATGTATAATTTTGGTGCGAGGCCATATCTACGTATGATCGGCACGAGGCCGTATTTATGTATGATTTTGGCACGAGGCCATATTTATGAAATGTTTGGCACAAGGCCGTAATTATGAAATTATAAACGATGCTATACTATCATGTACTATATTTTATTAGAGCCCGGATGTTAGTTTAGTTTAGTTCAGGAGCTCGGTACCGTAGCTATATAGATCAGATATCTATGTTCAGATTAGTGCTAAGCACCCCATGAGGGGGTGGGAGATGGATAGTCAATGTGGCTTTCAGTAGAGTGTGGACGTCCACCTGGCAGTCCGGACCAGGGTGTGGCGAGTCTATCGTACTTACAAACATATTTGACTAGGCAGTGGTCGGTCAGCTATTGTTAGGTCCCACCTTCAAGCTGCACAACCCGTCATGGGGGGTAATACATGACATTAGTTAGCTATTCATCCTGAGTATGTTTTCAGTATTATCAGTTATAATAGATGTTTTATTTACGTTATGATTTATTAATAAATATGAAAGCATATGAGAATTTAGTATGTTATGATGAATGTTCACCGATATATGAAATGTATTGTATATGTATAATTGCATTAAATGTTCATGTTGCCACACAATTGTATTTAGTTTATTTTTCCTTACTGAGATGTGTCTCATCCCCAACATTAATTAATTTTTCAGGAGACCCTGAGTGATCGGCGGGTCATGCCGTCATTGAGTTAGTGATATTACCCCGTTAGGAGGGTAAGATTTTGTACTAGGGTCAGAATTATTTTGTGTTTGATCCTAGAGTTATTTTAATGTTTATGAGGATGTATATAAATACAGTTATATGATGTTGTAGTAAACTCTGGTATTATGTTTTATGGATGGATGATTGAGATTTTATGTTTATTGCAGCTTAGATTTCCGCTGTGATTAACAAGTGTCCCCGTTACCCACAGGTTCGGGTAGAATTTTCCATTTATTATGTTACATTTTATGTTAAGGAAGTTGAGGCCATTACAAAGGTCTTTTAAGAAAAATTTGGCTTTCCAGCAGTTGTAGGAAATGTAGTAGACGTAGAAATAATGATGTTTCGTTCTTGGATATATGGTTTTCAGGGTGTTGGATGGAGAACCCTGCGGGTGTAGGACCCATCACAGTAGGGGATTTTAACAGGAATCAGGTAAGGGAAGTATGCTATGTTAGGCAATTCTAGTATGTTTTCAATATAAATTATACGTTTTTACCATATTATTCTTCACAGCAGAAAATTATACAGTTTAACAAGTATGTTTAATATGTTTTAAATTACCATGTGGCTTAGGAATATAGATAAAGTACAAAAACATGTTTTATAGTATCTTTCAGAGTTATGTTATACAGAATATACGGACAGTAAATATGTTTTACAGCATTTTCAGAATACCATGATTATACAGTTTTACAGTACCATGACATACAGATTTACAGTTAATCATAGAAACACAATTGATATAGATACAATTTACTACATCATCATGGTTAATACAGTTATTACAGAATCATGGTAAAACAGATAGTTGTATATAAAGAAGTATTATATAGTATCTGACCCTAATGGACCATTACAGATACAGTTTATAGAGCACAGTACCGTTGCTATATACAAAATAGAGTGTAACCACCTATTTAGATAATACGTGGTAGATAAGTTGATCATGCCCACATATGGACAGGCTCCCCATTAGATATGGGTTGAGGAGGGCTGATCGGACTGATGGAGTGTAGTGGTTTATCTTGGTAGGCCAGCCAATGATAGATTCCGCCTACAGGCCGCACAACCCTGCCATGAGGGGTTAAATCATGACATACAGTTATCTATCTAGGGAAGTTTTCAGTTATTACTATGTACGTACAGTTTCACAGAAATAGAGAATATATATATATATATATATATATATATATTAAAAGTATTATGTATAAAAACCTAAAATACAGATATATGTTAAGCAACATGGTAAAAGGTGGTGGTTTATATTACTTGTATTGTATTTACAGATTCAGTTATACATGATTATATAGAAACATATTTTCATAGTATTGTAACTCATTTACCACACACTAGTAATAGCATCTTTCGTCTTACTGAGCGTCGTCTCATCCCATTAAATTAATATTTTTTAGGTGATCTAACTAGGCAAGCAGATCAAGCTCGCAGGTAGTGGGGCTTTAGTACTGCCCTGTCAGTAGAGTGAGTATTTCTGTATAGCCCCAGCCCAGGGTATTTTGGGAAAATGTCATATCTATATAGTTTGGGAACATTGTAGCTCTATGGTATTGTACATATTTATATATGGTGGTGGTTGTGTGGTTTTAGCTTCTCACTGCGTAGGGTGATGGTTTGGTTTAATCTAGCAGGTATGATAGCATTATAAATTTCCTGGTATAATATATATAAAAAAAATCCTGGAAAATAAATAGTAGGTCATTACAGAAGATATCCTAGTAGTGACAGAATTCACTGATGTATTTCAAGAGGATTTACCTCGGTTGCCTCCCGACCATGAAATCGAATTGCCATTGATCTACTTCCAGGAACGGCATCAATGTCACAACCCGAATCCGTAGATGGGTCCCAGGCGTGAATAAGTAACCTAACCTATCCTTATATCCAAAAAAATATCCAAAGATACTATATAGAGGATGAGGGTCCGATCCCATGGGGTTTCCAGGTACCCTATACACATCCAATCACAACAGAATGTACGTAGCAAAAATATGATCATTCTATATACATACAGTACCATACCAGAGTCTATACAAGGATAGAACCAAGGGTCCATCAAATAATGTACAAATGGGTGCCCAACATATCTCAAAATGGCAACCCAAAAAATACAAGTCCTGACACTTACCCAAGCGCTACCCGCAGTACACCGGCCACTACGCTCCTGACACAAGGACGTTAGTTCCGATTACTCGAAGGACCTAAAAAATATGTACGTACAGTAGGGGTGAGACACCTCTTAGTAAGGAAGGATACAAGTTATATTGATGTGTGGCATTTGAGTGTTATCATGATGTAACATACATGCAGTTAAATGCAGTTCCAGTACTAATTTCACAACAGTGCATACATGCACACACATATGATCAGCAAAACCTGGAGTCGTCGCACCCATCGGCCCGAAGCTGGCCCGCGACATACGACGTTAGCCCTTAGCCAGCCCGCGAAACACGGCACGACCGGCACATGGCTAGTCCCAGACTCCCATGATATCATACTGGTGCTAAACTGGTGGATCCACACCCATTGGTGATCAGCCGGGATAGGCTCATGCCCTCGGATATAGAGTCGGAAACTCTCAGTACCTAGAACAATTTTGGAACCATGTTTCTACTAGCATTTCAACCAAACACAACATAAACATGCGTGCTCATATAACCAAACAAACCACACCTATTTGGTAATCTAAAATCATGGTTTTCCAAACACATACAGTTTAAAACAAGTCAAGGCACGACCATCCCTATAACACAGTATAAATCAACATATACGTTCGGTATGATGTACGGGGCGAAGCGAGATAATTCGATGAACCTCACCACATATTGTTGTACAGTCTGTTGTCCCTGCTTTAGATTTAGGAACTCCTTATTCTTCGCTTCCCTGGACAAGGCTAGAAAATACCTGTCGAAGAATGTCTCCTTAAACTGCTCCCATATCATCTTCACAGGTACTTTCCTCTGCTACTCTAAAAGTTTCACCGCTGACCACCATCTCTCGATCTCTCCAGTCAGTCTGCAGGTAGCAAATATCACCCTCTACTCCTCTGAACATTACAACACTGCAAATATTTTCTTTATATCCTGCACCCAATTTTCGGTGACTGCAGGATCTGTTCCCTCTCAGAAATGCCTAAGGCAATGATTTTCAGTGTTTGGAATTTTCAAGTTAGGAGAGGAATATTGTTAAAGGTGAGAATATTGGTTATAGCTAGAGGGCATTCCATTTCATCTATTGAAATATTCTATGTTTAAGTAAAGGCCTTAGTCTCGTTAATGTGTTAGGAGATTCACTATATGATAAAAGAGGGACCTTTGGGCCTTGCCAAAAGATTGTCACTAGTGGGGACCTTGTTTGTCCTCTTTTAAAAAAGATGCTCTAACAACATGGCATCTTCTAGGCATAGGATGCAAGCTGCAAGGGAAGCAAAGAAGATGTGCAAGGAAAGATGCAGAAGGTTCAATAGTTCCCATAACACCACATAAATAAAAATAAACAAAGAATTAAAAGGCAAGTAAATGAAAGGAATTAGACCTAAAAGAAGAATAAAGACAAGGAAGGTATACAAGGATAACGACTAAACTAAGAAATCAACACCAAGGAGAGCACATAAGAAAATATAGAAGGAAAGGGATAGGAATAGAAACCTTAGAGGAAACTTGGAAGGAATAGGGAAGGTGTCAAAATAAAAGGAAAGAGTTGGAATAAGAAAAGAGGCTTGCAAAGAGCCTTAACTCTATAAGATATGAAAAAGTATAGTTAATTAAAATAAATCCTAGTTGTTGATAAAAATTAGATGTGCTAAAAATGACAACAAAGCTTTTGACAATCTTAAAAGGGTGGGCTCTTGACATAAATAAACATGTGTGAATATAATAGTCATGATCATTGAATTTTTTACAACAACAACAAAGAAGATCCTTGAGGTTGACAAAGAAAGAAGTCATGGGAGATGCTAGATTAATGAAACAACTTTGAGAACATTTAAGTAATCTTCTACAATGTTGACTTTTTGAGTCTATTTCCTGTTTTGATTATGACAAACCATAGTATCTCATCTGTGTGCTAAGTGTATAAATAGGTGTATTTTTCTATGCACGGTTGACAGATGAGAGATGGAAGCCGAGACGCACTTAAATGAGCACATCTTTCAGCAAAGCCCATGGGATTGACGAGGAGTAGAGCATGAAGCCCTCGTTTATTTTAAGTTGTATTTTTATTCGGGCTATAATAATAATCTATCTGTCTGTAATAATTAATGTATTACATCTATGGTAGGGATTATAAGCTCAAGACCATAGAAAAACTTTAGGGATCACCTTTCAGTCGACCGATGCCGAATTTTTTCGGTGTCCTCGAAAGACCTTAAACTGACCTTAGGACTCTCTATACTTCATAAAAATATGCCCTATAGTATTAACATTAATCATCATATGAATAGGAAAAATTTATAAAAGAAAAGGGACCAAAAAGCCCAAGGATGGCATGTTCGGTCGACCGAACTCAGTTATACTAAGATCCTCGGTCGACCGAACCCCAACCGGGTCAACATGTTGATCGATCGGTTGACCAACCAGAAGTATATAGGCAAGACTTGGTCGAACAAACCTCCCAGGGACAACAAATTGACTCTTCAATCGATCGACCAGAAAATGAACTCAAACGCTCTGGTCGACCGAACATCCTTGGGAGAAGCCCCAACCGCCCGGTCGACCAAACTTCATAGTTCAAAACAGATTGGTTGACCGAACCGTGTAGATTTGGAAAATTGCCTTTGAAACCCTCAGTGCGGTCGACCAAACTCTTAGTTTATTTTTTGCACGGTCGACCGAACTATATAACTCGGTCAACCAAACCTTAAGTTCGGTCGACCGGTGCTCTCGGGTTGGCGAGAATTATTGAGGTTAAAACACTGTTAATTTTAAAAAAACTCACTTAATCTTTTTCTAAAATACCCAGCATGTCCCCAATGTTTATAATTTTTCCAAATTCTATATATAGGCCCTCATTTTCAAAATTAATACAAGATTAGGGTTTTAGATTAGCCAAAATTTCATGAAAATTTTATTGGGCAAAAATCTTTCCTACTTCCATATTTTTCATACTCATTGCCAAAATCTTTTCTCATACTTATCTTTCCATTTATTTTAAGAGAGATTAGTGTTTCATATTATTCTTACAAGCTAAACTCTCCCTTGTTTATATTTGATTATGTGTTGATTTTTGGAGAGTTAGCTAAGGTTTTTTCTATAATATTTCATTCATAAATATTTGATTGGGAAAAACCCTTGTGTATCTTTTGATCTTGCATCCTCATTACAAGATTCATAAGCCTAATTTGTGCTTTGACGAAAATACCTTTAGCAAGCATAAAACCCTATTATCCACTATGCTTTGCATTTGATAAATAATTTTGTGATACTTGTTTAGGATTATAGAGACTGTTTGATTGTGCACACAAAAAGCATATTAGTCTGATATCAAAAGTCTCACTCTCACATAGACACTTTGATATACATTTTGTTGAGAGTTAACACATTAGTTAAATAAATCTCACTTGAGCTTAATATCCTATCATACACAAATGCATTATTCAATTAAGTTTATTCGTATATATTTGCTTAGTGTAAGAAGCATTTTATGTGTATGCAAATTATAGTGTAAATTTGTTGTATTTTAGGCACGGGCCTGAAGAGGGAGACTAGCCCTAGTAAATAGTCCCGAATTGGTTTAGACCCGATTAGGAAAGTTAGGTGCACCATCCTGGTAAGGTGTAGATTGAGGTCAACCTCGCTAGTTGACCTGCTTGTAAACGGTGTCACTCCACCTATTAAGTGAGCCATAGTGGAATCCTCGAACTTGCGAGTTAGAGGCAGGGACGTAGGCACAGTTGGCCGAACCCCGATAACATATCGTGTGTCTGTTTATATTTTCGCAATTTATATTCCTACACGTGTATATTATTGTGTGAATGATGCGCATGATTTAAATTTTAGCATATTATATTTATATGCATATTTGGGATTACCTAGAAAGACCCTAGGTTGTGAAATACTGCTAATATTCTGGTTTAACCTAGGAACAAGTTTTAAAATTCCAATTCACCCCCCTCTTGGGAATACACCAATTCCAATATACAATATATTTAATATGCCACAAGTTTTTCTTGAAAAAACTTATGGGAGACACTATGTTACCCTAAAGGATCCTACAGGCATCGCTTGGAACTTTGTACAGTCAATTTGAATTACTGCAAGAAACATACACAAAATGTTTCAGCAGAAATTACAATTGCAACTAAAGGTTGCTAACTCAACCACTTATGTATGGTTTTTTTGTCACGACATAAATAACATGTATATCTAGAAGTAGTTGCTATCAATATGATTATCATTTTTTGTTCAAAATAAATATCCATACGTAAGCTATTCATCAAATCATAACCAATCATATTTAAAATTTAGAAGGTTGCATAATTGTCTTGCAACACATTATTTTTTAAAAAATAATTACATAAAAGGAAGAGTTCTCAGTTCAAACATTTGTTAAATATATTTGTTAATCCAAAAAAAGTCACTTCCAACTCTAAATCACAAGTTCTTTTCAATCATTAAGCCCAAGTGTTGCTTGCTATTGATCATAAACTATGGCCTAGAAGAAGCGAAAATGAATAATAGTCTTGAACCCAACTCCAGTAAGGTATTTTCCCCTTTGGTTCACTGGCCTCACAGGTTTGTCTTATAAATGGCGCCTCATATAGTTGGAGCTCAAACCACCCTTATAAGCTCAAGATATCCTCAATACACATCCGATGTGGGACTATAACATGCTCTCTCATTCATTCTCTGATGCCCTCATCAGAGTGGCTTACACCTCTATTTAGGATCCACCCACATGATAGTACCTCCAAGGTGGCTCTAATATCAAATGTAATAGTCTGAGACCCAGCTTTGATGAGATATTATTCACTTTAGTCCACTAGCCTCACGGTTTTGCTCTATATAAAAAAAAATGTCTTATATAGTTGGAGTCCAAACTATCCTTATAGGCCCAAGACTGCTACATTTAATATTAGAGCCATCCTCAGGGTGCTATCATGTGAGTGAATCCTACACATAGGTGTAAGCTACTTCGACGATGGCATTAGAGATCGAACGGGAGAGAACATGCTATGATCCCACATCAGATCTGTACTAGGAAGATCTTCAGCTTATAAGGATGGCTGGTTTAGGCTCTAACTATATAAGGTGTGTTTTATAGGATAAACTTGCGAGGCTAATGGGCCAAAGCGGATAATACCTCAGTAGAGTTGGGTCCTTAGCAAACGTTAAATTAAAACACATTGTATAAATATAATATAACATAACATAATATAATATAATATAATATATTTGTATAAAGAGAAGATATAGAGACATACAAGCCATCAAAATGAACCCAAGACACTTCTGAGCAAACATACATAAAGGTTTAGCCATATAAAAAAATGAAAAAGCATCACCATAATCAGATAGAGAAATGAATACAAAGAGGAACCTATTATATATTTTAATTCTAAAGAAACTATCAAAGTAACTAATACTCTACGATTGGGGAGGGTGGTTGGGAAGAGTTTCTAGAATTAGGGAGCAAGATATACAGGAGCAAAATTGACTTCATGGCAAGAGCAAAATTGGTGTCATTAGTAGGAATAGCATTGACATTGGCAAGAGAAGCATCAGTGATGTGGTACGAGGTGGCATAGGCATTTGATTTAAAAGAGGGATTTTGTTTGAGGGAAACCAAAGTTTTGGCGTCTATTTTCATTTTAAAAGGGAATTGAAAAGATTCAAAAAAATCTTAAACAAATGAATTTTAGTGGTGATTAATAATGGTGATTTGAACACATCACCATTAAAGGGCAATTAATACCGACATCATATTTAAGGCAATAGTTAAAAGCAATCACACAATTTTTGCTAAAAGAATTGCTGCCAAAAAAAACATTTTTCATCTAGTGCGGTTTCATCTTCCCAACTTGAAAAGAGTTTTTTTTCTTTTTTCTTTCACTTTTGGTGGAGGAATACCGTAATTACAAGATAATCAAAGGGAGAAACAAAAGACAAAACTTCAAAGGTCTCCCAAATAATAACACCAACATCCAGCCAAAATAGGATTACAAGTCCAATCAAAACAAAACAAAACAAGAACCTACAAAACAAATATCACGCAGCAAAACAAATAAAAGATAAACAACATAAAGCATAGACCAAAACCAATAGAAAATTAGCTAAACATACCTCATATAAGTTGTACTCATCTTCTCCAATTTATACAACTCATTGATAACTCTAGGGAGTTGACTACTATTTGTAAACAAACTATTCCTCCCCCTAACACCTTGATGAGCCAAGGCAACTACCACTTTATTTCCTTCTCTATACCAATGCTTTATTGAAAAGTCTACCCCCTCCAATAAACCAATCAGCTGCTCCCAAAAATCCCATAAATACCACAAGGAGCACCTACTTGATCTTATCCAATTAACAACAATATTCGAATCGCATTCAATATCAATACTAGTATGATCCAAATGTTTGCAAATCTTTATTCCCTCCAACACAGCTCTCAATTCAGCTTCATTATTTGAACAAGAACCAAAATATTTTGCAAAACCAAACACAAAAGAACCACAAGAGTAGCTAGTACATTCTAATGGATGCTTTTTGTAGAATCACAAAAAAAAAAAAAAAAAAAGGAAGCCACAGAACTCTACCTAGTCCAAAAATCTACTAAAGTTCAAGAGCCTATTCTAAGTTGCCAATCAACTTATCAAAAGGCATGCCTTCCAATATTCTATCTAAACCAAATTGTATAGTGTCATCTCAATGGTGAACCTTGCTACCTTAGCTAATCTAAAGTTGAATTCAAAGATGCTTGAATTATTGGGTTCCTATAAACTAGAATCTTCAACCTTGGTTTTGGTGAAAAATTTAGTCTAGATTTGATTTCAATCCTTACGAAGGTTCTCCTTAGCCAATTACAATCCTTCACTAATTCCCTAAAAAAGGGTCTCTTTTTTTTTTTTGGGCCTCAATGAAATTCCGTTAGAACCCTAATATGGGATCTTATTTTTTGGTTTTTTTGTTTTTTTTTTCTTTTTTTGTTTCATTTCGTTTTGTTTTTTTTTTTTTTTTTCACTCACTAAAAAGAAAAGGGTATATGGGTAGAATTAGAAGGGGTACATGTGTGGGCATACATGAGTGTGTACCCATGAGAGAAATAGACCTTTGAGGTCCTTAGAGAACCCCACATGTTCCATGATCAAAGCACAAAGTGATTCTTAGTGCATGAAGAAATAATGGCTACTTGGTTACCATAATGACACCACAAATTAAGGAAGTGAGCAAATAGCCTAATACACTAGTCTTGGTGCATTTTCAAAAATTTTCAACTACAGGAATTGCTATTTAAGTCAGCATCAAGAAATTATTGATCTTTGTCTTTCTTCTCTTTTTTTGTTAGGCTCAAATAACTATCATGATTTGCATTTTGCATCACAAGAAGCATCAAAATCATGGCTACTAAGAATCTCTTATAGGATGTATCCATTTTTTACCTTAGTTTCCTTAGTTCTAATCCCAACATAAGGAAGGTTCTTTTAATGAAAATTTCTTGAAACCCTTTTGAGGATTTTAAACTTATGAAAAAATAAAAAACACATTAGGGAAGCTATAATATTTCAAGAAGACCAAGATTTGTTTTTTACATTTTTTTTTTTCATTTGAAAAGCAAGGAAAATTGATTAGTCTAGTTATTTAAGAACTTAAAATAAATTGCTTCTTATATTTAAAAGTTTCTAAACCAAAATTGACTATTTACAGTTAGATAATGATAAAAAAAAAAAATTGAAGACAAGTATTGGCAAATTACACCAATTGTCCTCTGCTTTAATTTGACTTGATTGTAAATGGTGTTGCTCCACCCGTTAAGTGAGTAATAGTGGAAACCCTTTTGCTTATGAGCTCAAGGCGGGGACGTTGGCAATATTGGCCGAACCCGAATAACATATCATGTGTGCACTTTACATTTCTATAATTTATTTACTACACGTGTATTATGAATGTTGCGCATGATTTTATTTCTGCATCTTACATTTATCTGCGCATTTGAGTTTATGTGTATATAGACAGACCCTAAGTTGAGTATTACTGCAACTGATTTGGACATACCTAGGAATAAATTTTAAATACCCAATTCAACCCCCCCCCCCCCCTCCTCTTGGGAAGACACCAAAGTCAACAATGGATATAAAGCATCAAATCATGAGGTGTAATTCCAAGTGGAGATGAAGGATCTTCTTCAATTGCGGGTTTTGGAGATTGCACATTTCTTGTAGTAGTGAGTATCCCCATCAATTTATTCAATTGATCTTAATTTCTCGAATATCTTGACATATTTCCTCTTGACGTTGCTCAAGACCTCCCATATGGCTTTCCAAATGCTCACCCATAATCTTGGCCTTTTGTCTAAGGATGTAGAAAGATTTCCTAATTCTGCATACTGTTGGAACTCTGAGGTTTTGTTCTACCATCTTGGCACACTGCTTTGTAGGTAACTGAAACATAAGCACAGACCCATTGGCTATGACTATGCATGAAATGCATGAATGCAATGCAACCTAAAACAACTACTTCTTTAGAATTCTTGGAAAAACCTCATTAGCTAAAAAAAAAAAACTCCAAATTAAATCAACCTTTTCAATTTAAGAAATTGCATACACATTTATTTTCCTCTGATGACTCCTAAAAGTTGAACTTATCTGCTGAGCATTCAATTCCTTCCTCAGTCATTCCTTTCCCTATAGCCATACTTTTTTTTTTTTTTTTTAGCTTCCATGCCTATTAAAGCAAGACATGGCAATTGAAATCTCCTTTATGAAGAGTGAGAATTTATTAAGGGAACAATGATTTGGAGATTTATTAAGGGCACAATGATTTGGAGATTTTCTTAACGCCCCAATATAACCCTTAATTCCTTCCTCAATTATCTCAATTCTTTTAATTCAAATAATTTTTTGATGATTATATCGGATTCATAAATACTGTCGAACCTCTGTTTCTTCTTCACCGAATACCACATACTGGGTTGTTTGTAAGGTTATTTGGGATTTCAAGAATTTGTACTAAGTAGTATGCATGTCTAAAATGGATGCAAAATGCAGGACACAACACAAAGAAACTCGAAAATATATACAAAAGATTGGACTAAATCATGTGGAGAAGGATGAGGCTCTTGTCTCAACCCCAGGTGTTTTTTTCACTTTCAAGTTGTTGACTTTTTGAGTCTAATCTCTATTTTGATGTTGACAAAGCACCAGTATCTTATGTGTGTTTAAGTATGAGAACAGGTCTAAATTTCAGTACATATAAGATCAAGGGACTTGGAAGCTAGAAGAAAATCCACAATCTTATATATGTGGCGTATTCCATGAAAACACACGAGTAAGAAGATTGAAGATATTCAATTTTAATTGTAAATGCATTTGATTTTTATAATTGGGTATATAATATAATGCATGGCATGCATGATGTGTTTGATAAAGTTCAATATGACCATAAACTGACCCTAGGGAACCAAACCAGACCTCGGTTGACTGACGTTGGATTTTTTAGGTTTATTCCAAAGCCTCGACCGTAGGGAATCGGGGAAGGACTATAGCTGATCTTAGGATACAAAATCTTTTATGGAAAATCCCTCACTTAAAAACCATACTCACATTTAAAGAGAAATTTTGTTAAGGTCAAAATCAGGGGCAAAATAGGAATTTCACTTGCCTCGGTTGACCGACCATTGCAAGGTCATTTGACCTTGGTCGACCAAACTGAGAAGTTAACCAAAGTCAAAGCTTTGGTCGACCGAACTTGTGGCGTTATAATTGCCATGGTCGACTAAACCGTTCGGGAGTCAACTCTTTGACTTTACACAGCCGACCTTTCTGAAATAAACAAGTCATCCACGATCGACCGAATCAACACATGTATGACACCCCAACTTCTTGGTCGACCAAATATATAGTTCATTTTAGCCATAATCGACCGAACCTTGTTAAGTAGCCAACCGAACCTTGCCTTGGTCGACCGAATATATAGAAATGGTCAACAAACCTTGTCTTGGTCGACCAAACCTACGAAAGGTTCAAAATCTCCCTGAGATGGTCGACCATATCCACACTTCAAAATTGTCGCGATCGACCGAACTTACTGATATGGTCAACCGAACCTTGAATATGGTTGACCAAACCTCTTGGGTTGGCAAGATTTTTACCGTGGTTAAATAGGGCTCTTTTTCATTAAATCAAATTAAACATTTTTAAAAATACCCAGCGTGTCCCCAACGGTCATAAATTTCCCAAAGTCTATATATACCTCCTCATAACTCAAAATTAGTAAGATGATTAGTTAAAAAATCCTCTTAAATTTCCATAACATATTTTCATCTTCCTAAGCCTATTTTTCATCCTCTCTTTATTATCACTTTGAAAAATCATTTTCTAAAGAGAGTGTTTTTATATATATTGGGCATTTGCTTTTAAATCATATTGTTCTTACTCCTATCTTGCATATAGTTTTTATATCTTATTTTTAGTGTATTATTTTAGCTTCTCCCACATATTTCATTTGATAAATATTCTTGGGAGTTAATATTATTTGCTTGTGAATCTTACATATCCATTGCAAGATTCCAAGGCTCATTGGTTTGTGCTTGCAAAAATATATTTGAGTTATAAATCCTAGATTCTCTAGCACTTTATTTAGAGAAATATTTTTGGAGAAATTTCTTATTTGAGCATAAAATCTTTGAGCACTCATCATACACATATTTATTCAAAGATTACTTTTGTGAAAATTGCATTCTCACATTGAGCTTATTTGCATATCATACGTAAGTGTATTTGTGCTTATTGTTGTACGCAACTGCTTGTAGTAGAAGCAGTTCCTTGTACTAAAAAATTTTTGATTATCTGTTGTATTCCTGATGGATTGTCGGAAGAGGGAGACTAGCCCTGTGAATAGTCCCAAACTTGTTCAGGCCTGGTTAGGAGAGCGCCAGACAGGTGCAGACTCGGTTAAGGGAACTAGGTGCACTATCTTGGTAAGGTGTTGTAAACGGTGTTGCTCCACCTACAAGTGAGCAACTTAGTGGAATCCTCTTACTTGTGAGCTTGAAGCGGGGATGTAGGTAGTATTGGTCGAACCTCAATAATATATCTCGTGTCAGTTTTATTTTTTGCATTTTACTTTCTACACCTGTATATTAATATTTATTATTTTGAATGTTTGATATACTAAGATTGTTTTAAATTGATTATATATCTGCTCATTAGTTTATCTGTCGAATTGGTATATGTTTTAGACAAACCCTAGGTTGTGTTATACTATTATTGGATTAGTTATACCTACGAGAAAATTTTTAAATACCCAATTCACCCCCCCCCCCCTTGGGAATACACTAATTCTAACACAAGCTTTTACCAAGGCTCTATCCTAAGGGAAGGAAAACCATAGGCAAATGAGTGTAGTTTAAGCTCTATTCCTTATTAACAACAGGTTCCCGGCATATCCCCTATCCTTACCCAATGGGCTTGAATAAAGTTCAAACTGAGCGAAGTGGTTTATGTGCCCCCAAAGTCCTTGTCTTATAAGGACTAATGGTACTGTGCTCTTTTATATTCCTAAAGAGTGAAGCCTAGGTAGAAAGCTCATGAAAATGTGTGTGAGTTCATATACTTAGCCTATTCCCACAAACCCCACCTATCATTCATGCTTATTCAAACATATATACAATCAAATATCAATAATTATACAAATAATATTCACAAAATAAGAAAGAGTAATTAAAAGACTTATTAAATTCACATTTGGGATAATTCATAATCAATTAATGGCTCGACTCTCTAATGTCCCCAACGGAGTCGCCAAGCTATCATGATGCCCCAAGAGCGAAGGTGCCCTGGGGAGGCGAGGGAATTAAATATATGATTTTTTAAAATTTTGAATTTTGGAGCCGCCACTAACCTATTTTTCCATGGTGGGATTCATTTAAAATGAACCAGATCAAGCCAGCTGAAGCTACGTGTCCACCCATAGTGATGACACGTAGCCCCTCCTTTTTTCGAATTATTTTAAGATAGGGGTGACGTCAACATGACATCACCCTGAACACATGTCACTGCCTAGTTGACCAAATCCTTTGAACATGGATTGCTGAGATGGCAAGGATCTGCCATTCATAGAAAGCACAAATCGAATAGCCTAGATTGTGCCACGGCGCCCACTAAGATGCTTAGCCCAAGACACCCAACGTGTCACCATGCAATGGTGACACGTGACCCATTACCCCATTATATAAAAACCCAATTTTTTTCCTCTCTCATTTTTTCATTCTTGTATCTCTCTCCTATCTTTCTCCAAACTCCTCTCTCTCTCTCTCTCTCTCTCTCTCTCTCTCTCTCTCTCTCTCTCTCTCTCTCTCTCTCTCTCTCTCTCTTTCTCTCCTTTCTTCTCCCTCTTAGATACACGATCTCTCCATCTCTCGAATCTTCTCCATGGCCTCTCTACTACCCTTTCCTGCTCTCTGTTTTTACCTATTCCCCATCTATGTTATGAAGCACTTTGCGAGACTCCCCTCTCCTAGGGTTTGCATTTCTACGAGTTCTTTCAGATCCGTGATGTTAACCTTTGATCTAACCCCTCGAATATGCTTGCTAGTTTCTTGTCACTTTTTATTTTCTTTTTCTAGTGTAATGATCTAACCTATGATTTCTGACCTTCTCTATAGTTTCAAATCTTATACGAAGGGTGAGGGGGTTCATCGATTTGTCAGGAACTCCAGATGAGTATCCTTTGCTTATCTACTTTTCATTTTATGCTTAGATTGGAGGGGCTCTAGATTGTGTGTTCTGGGTTTTTCTGTGTTCTTGGATCCGGATTCTGAACCGAATGAGGTTCTAAGTGAGTCAACTCACCACAAACTAGTAAATGGGGGTTTAGGTTGACTCAGTGGATCAACTCACGGAATTAGATTTGAGGTGACTTTGGGTTGACTCAACTGAGTCAACCCACTGAGTCTCAGTGAGTTAAGTCGGCTCTGTGGTTTAATTTGACTCAACCCATAATTGGGTTGGACGGGGATATTGGGCTTTTGATTGGGTTGTGGGTTGCGGCCCACTGTGGGCTTTGTTTTAAAAACAAACTGTGGGGTTTGTCAGAAAATCGGGCATGGGTTGAAGGTAGTTCTGGGTTATCTTGGGTTGCCCCACTATCAGGTTTTTTTTTCTTTTTTTTTTCTTTTTTTTTTTAAATATGGCATGGGCTTTCATTTTAAAACAAGTTTGGGGCTTTAAAATTTGGGCCAAGCTTTATTTTTTTTAAAAATAGTAAGCCCAAAAAATTTGGGCTTTAGTATTGGTTTTTAAAAAATGAACTTTTGGGCAAAATTGTGGGCCTGGGGGATTTTTCGAAGTTTGGCTTATGGGCTATTTTTATATTATGAGCTTGCGGGCTATTTCAAAAACAAGGCTTATGGGCTACTTTACAATTGGGTTTTAGGGGGCTTCTATAAAACTAGGGTTACATGGCTATTTAAAATTGGGCTTTAGGGAGCTAGTTTTAAAACACAGGCTATAGGGCAATTTTTAAATTGGGCTTATGAGGGCTTCTTTAGAACTAGTCTTATAGGGGGTTCTTTGAAACTGGGCTTATGGGGGCAGGTTTTTAAACATGGGCAACAGGGGCTTCTTTCAAAGTGGGGCTCTTGGGCTAGGTCAAGTAGAGGGGCCCTGTGCACTCAGCGTGCATGCATGCATGGGGGACATCCTGCTTTTGATTGAGTATGTATGATATATGATAATTATGGAAGGGTAAAGTCAAAAATAGCCAAACTTGAGGTCTTCTACTCCTTTAGGTCTTCTTATCCCTGCGTTCTTTTCTTTATAGTTTCTTGCTTTTCCTCTCGAGTGATTCTCTGGGTGTTAGTCTCCTCAAGTAGGCAGGGATGCCTTCAGGTCGCAGGGGCACTGGACTGTCCTGCTTTCTTCTATGAGAAGGATAAGAAATTACCCTTTAGTTTTCTTTAGGGTTTGTACCCTTGGTACTTCACTAACTTATCCCTTAACTCAAAATGATACCTCTCCACTCTTTTTCTTTCAGAGCTCTTTCTTTTGGCTTAATGTATTGGTGTCCTTCTCCTTCTGCGAACCCCCTATTTATAGGGTTGGAGTCTTTGCTATGATAGGCAACTGTTAGGACTTTCCTTTCTCAATGCCTTCATTACATCCAATTCCTCACACATGCTTTCCTTCCTACAGCGAGCAATCCATTTTTCTTATTGAGCTTTAGCCGAAGATATGAGGGGATATATGCCAATCTTTTGAAATTTTCTCTAATTAATTTTCAAAATCGCTCAAATTTTATTTCGTTTACTGCTTGATCTCCTTTCCATTTTTTGATGTAGGTACCTACGAAGATACTTTGGGAATATCCTTGTGCACCGAATTTTTGTTCGACCCCTCTGTATTTTCTGTATTTTTTGTGTTTCCTATGATGTATTTCCCTATACTCCCGTATTTTCCTATCCAATGTATATCCCTGTAGCCCTGTATTTTGTTATTTGTACAAAATGTGAGATGAATAAAAATATTATTTAATAAAAGGGCCCAGTTGCATACATGTAAAATAAGAGAATGAAATGTTGTCAAAACATGGAACCCGATTAAATTCAATAAAAAAGAACGATATCAAAAAGGGACCCGGGTTAAATTCAAGAATATGAAATAAAAAAAATTATCGAAAGGGAAAATTTTATCAAAAGGGATCCATTTGAAAAAAAAAAAAAAAAAAAGTTATCACAAAGGAGTCCCGTTGTATTCCATGTATTTGCGCAAGAAGATAAATAAAATAAAATAAAATAACCTTATTAAAAAGGGAGGTCGGTTAAATTTAGGTGTATATAGCAGTCTTATGTAGTACTTAGAAATTTGGGTTTGAATTTGTGTGTATTTGAAAAAAAAATATTAATATAATTTTATGTTACATTTTATACAAATCTACACAAATTAAAATTTAAGTTATGAGCTATATACTCCCAAATGCAATTTACCTGTTGATCAAGTCCTTGGAATCAAGTAGAAAAAGGCACTCGGCACCTTTGGTGGGTGAGCCTTGAATTAGAAGATTGTGCTACTGATTTAATTAGGTTTGTTTATTTCAAAGGGAGGTTTATTTGATTTTTAGACATGATGTTGGACTTTTTACTTACACTGGGCCCAAACCATTCATGTGACTTGATTTGTTTAATTTCAGGATAGTGACTTTTCTTAAATTTAGAAAATCTAAACAAGAATTTGAAATCATTTTGTGCTTAAAAATTCACAACTTTGTTTTTATAAAAGTAAAATAAAATTTGTTTTAATTGCAAAAAAAAATAATAATAATTTTTTTATGGGCCTAATTATAATTTATTATTTTATCAGCCCATGTGATTATTATTATTATTATTATTATTATTATTATTATTATTATTATTATTATTATTTAAGTGGCCAATTATTCTTTAGCTTTTTAAAATAGTATTTGGATGTCCATGTGCCAAATTTAGATGGTGAAAAGTAGGATGCATTAATTCTTAGCAATGTATCTTTGACATTGATGTTTGTACATGCAATGGTATTTTATATCCAAAAATGATTGTCTTCAATTAATTTCCAATTAGGACAGCTGACTACCCAATTTTATATCCAAAAATGATTAGAGAATCACATTACACAAGACTAGGATGGCCAAACATGAGTTTAAATATTGTGGTATATTAATTCTACTTCTTGTTACTCATGTGAAGAGAATAGGATATACCAAGGCAAATATTATTGTAATTAAATATTTGAGTAGCATATGATAGTTGAAGTATGGCAGCAATTTGTCCAAGTGATAGAAACTAAAGATCCTTGCTAACTCATAGTTGAAACAAAACAAAATTCTTAGGATGCAAATAATTGAAGTTTGACAACTCCAAACGATGGTTGGGATAGAGATAGAGTGCTAATTAAGATGCGATAGCAATCTATCTGCGTGTTATATTTCCAACATGAAAGTTTAGTTCATAAAATAAATTGAGATGAGATTGAAATGAAATGAAATGAAAGACAAATGAAGAAAATAAGTAAATCAAAATATTAATTTGATTATATTTAAGCGTAGTTATGAAATGTTTGGTATGTTAAAATAGAATAAAATAGAGTAAAATATAATCAAAAATTATATGATGAACAACTAAAGTAGAGTTCTTATCTTTTTTCTTTTTTTCTAATGACCAAAAACCTTAGATATCAAAAGAAATGGTCCATGATCGCATAAATTGGCGTAAAAGGATTCATATAACCGACCCCACTTAGTGGGACTAAGGCTTAGTTTTGTTGTTGTTGTACCAAAAACCTTAGGTGGCTATGGTTTGTGAATCTCATTTCTTGTCAAATTGGGGTGAACTGACCGACTGTGCTAGACAAATAAAGTCCTCTGTCATTTTCTAATAAAGTCATGTATTACCTTTTTTGACATTAAAATGTTAGTCTATGTTCCCACCATGGTCTTAAATTTCAACGAAATTGTCGAACTTTCCGTCAAAATTTTCAATTTTGGTCATCTTTGAAATCGAAATAGCAGTCGATTTTTGTCTTACATAATTTCCATCGAAATCTCAACAAATCATTCAAAATTTGTCGAAATCTCGATATTTTAGCGAAACTTGTCAAAATTTTAATTATACAAAGAAATTTTCTCAAAATTCAAATGAGAGATTTAGGAGTGACTGAAATTTCTGTCTTAGTTTATTTTATTTATTTTTATCAAAACGAAAGATTATTACTAGTGCTTTTGAAATTTTATGAAAAAATAAACTTACAACAACATTTTATTTAACCATTCATGTCTAAATTATCATTATTTGTATAATAAATAATATTTAAATGATTTATGAATTGCATTTGTTTTAACTAAATATGTTAAATGTATATTATTTTACAAATATGTTTGTAACACATACTATATTACAACTTTTCCACCTCATGCACAACATTTGTTTTCTGTATTTTTTTGTTCTTTTCAATGTAAAAGTTTATTTCCCTATATTGCAAGTTAAATACATCTATGCCCTCACACTAGGGCAAGTTCAAAAAGATTAACATAGAACCCCCATGTGAATCTCGAATAAAAAGGGAAATCAAGATCCCTTTACAACAACAACAACAACAACAATAATAATAATGAGAGGCATACTTCATAGGTGATCCTTGACCAATGTTACCTTTAATAAAATTGATAACTTTGAGCCTTATTTAATCCTTTTCTTCTTTTACCCATGCTCTCAATTTACATTACAGTCCAAAAGGAAAGTCCCAGCCTAATTGGTATGTTCTAGTACCTTAAATGAATTCTCAAGCTCGTTAAAGTTTGAACCATGTTTGGACCTGATCTTAATAAAGTACATAGGCAGCTTGTTCAAAGAACAAGTTTGGCCAACTTTTTCCACCACTAGGGACATAAATGTTATTTTGGAAAAGAGTTTTTGAGCCTTAGTTTCTTTGTTCTTCTAAAAACTCGTATCCTTAGCTTACGTTTTGTTTCGTGTCTTAAAGTCACCCTAAGATTGGAATAACAATCAAAGTACCCAATAAGACACTTATTACAATTCAAGATGGAAAGGCTGAAACAGGTTACAAAACATAAATCAATAAGGAATCATTGGAAGTTGGCATCAGATTTACAATGGAATAGTACAGAAGTGGATGCAGTAGATGGGTAGAATTGGTTATGCTCATTCCTATAAAGAAAGCAAGTCTGGGTCATCAAGAAGAAGGAAAATTTGAGGTTGTTGCCCATTAATTTGATTCTCTAAATTAATAACAAAACTTCATGGCATCATAGTACTAGTAAAACCACTTCTTGTTAAGCAAGCAGAGAAATAGGTAAATAGACAGGTTTAAGCATTTCATGATATTGTGTTATTTTATTGCATTTTTATTCATTTAATTTTAAAATTATTTAAACATTAAATTGTCAATAAAATCCAATGGAGCATTTGTTAAGCAATATGTTTGAAATAAATGGGTCAAGTTGACTAATTTGATCACAAGTAGCTTGGGACGGATATCATACTAAGTTTTGGAGGAACAAAACCCAAGGACATTCACATCAGACAAGGCAAGTGGTATTTTCTACTCAAGATCATCGTTTCTTGAATAAGGACACCATTGGCAAAACATGAACTTTTTCTCCACAAATTGAAACTTGAAAAATGAAGAGTATAATTGAGATATGACAAAGATTGGCTGCAGGACACAGTTTTTTGATTGGAGAGGGTGTCGATTCATAAAATATACCTAAAGAGGAAAGTTCATGCATTTACATGCATAGCATCAAATGTGATAGGAAGTCATATAGATGCATTTTTTAAAAATCATTGCATAAGTAGAGTTAGAATGTGTCCTCATATCATGCATCATCATGTTCATATCATACAAGTTTTCCCGCATAAATTTCGTCAATAGTCTTTATTCCAATTCTCACCCATTCAACTAATTGTCTTCCACAAATCAGAATGGTTGGCATTCTACTTAGGGTATAGGACATTAGTTCCCAAATCCAAGTAGCTACATTCAAGTTGCTCTGGTTGTCTCTTTAATTCGAGTAGTCATAGTCAAGTTGCTTTCACTATCTTGTTAGTTCTAGTAGCCACATTCAAGCTGCTCTAGCTATCTCGTTAATTCGAGTAGTCACATTCAAGTTGCATTAACTATCTCGTTAATTCGAGTAGCCAAATTCAAGTTGCTCTGGCTATCTCGTTAATTCGAGTAGTCACATTCAAGTTGCTTTGACTATCTCGTTAACTCAAGTAGTCACATGTAAGTTGCTTTGGCTTTCTCGTTAATTTGAGTAGTCACATTCAATTTATTATTACTATCTTGTTAATTTGAGTAGTCACATTCAAGTTATTATGACTATCTCATTAATTTAAATAGTCACATTCAAGTTATTCTGACTATCTCATTAATTCAAGTAGTCACATTCAAAATATTTTGACTATCTCGTTAATTTGAGTAGTCACATTCAAGTTGGTTTGGTTATCTCAAAGGCATGTGGTACTAATAGTTCCCAAATCTGACAAGTCACATTCAAGTTATTTTGGCTATCTCGGAGGCATGTGGCATTGATGGTTCCCAAATTCGAGTAGTTACATTCAAGTTATTCTGACTATCTCAAAGGCATGTGGCATTTATAGTTCCCAAATTTGAGAAGTTGCATTTAATTTATTTTGGCTATCTCGGAGGCATATGGCATTGATAGTTCCCAAATCTAAGCAGTCACATTGCTCTATCTATCTCAAAGGCATGTGACATTAATAGTTTCCAAATCTAAGAAGTCACATTCAAGTTATTTTGACTACTTTAAAGGCATATGGCATTAATAGTTCCTAAATCCAAGTAGTCACATTCAAGTTGTTCTAGCTATTTCAGAGGCATGTGACATTAATAGTTCCCAAATCTAAGAAGTCGCTTTCAAATTATTTTGGCTACTTCGAAGGCATATGGCATTGATAGTTCCCAAATC
The DNA here is from genome assembly GCF_029873635.1 of Malania oleifera. Taxonomy (NCBI): domain Eukaryota; kingdom Viridiplantae; phylum Streptophyta; class Magnoliopsida; order Santalales; family Ximeniaceae; genus Malania; species Malania oleifera. The sequence continues at coordinate 40,145,616 of NC_080421.1, read as the reverse complement.
CAAGTAGTCACATTCAAGTTATTCTGGTTATCTTAGAGGCATGTGACATTAATATTCCCAAATTTGAGAAGTCGTATTCAAGTTGTTTTGGCTACCTCACAGGCATGTGGGATTGTTAGTTCCCAAATCTGAGTAGTCGCATCCAAGTTATTTTGGCTACTTTAGAGGCATGTGGCATTGATAGTCCCCAAATTTAAGTAATCACATTCAAGTTATTTTGGCTATTTCAGAGGCACGTGGCATGAGGTCCCAAATTCGAATAGTCGCAACCAAGTTGTTCTGACTATCTCAGAGGCATGTGACTTTAGTTCTCAAATATGAGCAATCGTTTTACAAATTTGTGATCTACCTTCGTGGCATAGGACACAGTTTTCAAACCCATGCTAGTAATCTTTTCATGAACTAGGACACTTTACACCTTACTCTATAAGTTTGTTGAGTTGACTTGGATTCTATACATCTTTGTAAATCCATACATTTTCTTTTGTTAGGATATTGTTATATAAAGTCTAGTCCAAAATTTGTATCTTTTGTCTTTATAAATTTATTGCTATAGGATGCCAAAAGAGATTGATTTTTTTGTCATCCTTAGGTAACACACCTATAAAGAAGGAACACTATAGACACCCCAATTTGTCCGGGGTATACATAACAAAGTTAGACAAAAAATTCATTTCATAAAATTTAAAAAACAATTACAAGGAAATAAACTTTTACATTGAAAAGAACCAAAAAAAAATACATAAAAGAAAAAAAAATCAGATTCTTCAATTCCATGTTGGCACCTGCACACATGCACAAAGGAACTAATTAGGAAATTAGCAATAAAGATTGATTGATATTTTTTTTTAACTTTGGTTGATCTGTTTTTTTTTTTTTTAATTGATTGATCAAGTTTAAATATTAATTTATGTTGATCAATGCTCGCAAGCCTATAAATTGGAGGGCTTGGCAGGTGATTGATAACGGAATTTGCATGTCTGTAAATGAAAATGATATTAATTTGATGCATGGAAATTCACATGCCATGGATCTATTGTATTGCACTTTGGATTCTAATATTTTGCTTGAGATTATGGTATGTACAAATGCGAAGGAGATCTAGGTTGAGCTCAAAAAGAAGTATCAAGCTTAAGTGATCTGGAAGTGGTAAATCACGGGGTTAGTGCCCTTACAGAATAGGAGGTATATGATTCTCACTCTAGCTTGAATGATGATTCATGTGTTAAATGTGGTGTTGCTTCATGTGCTGAATCATCTATTGAATATTGTGATAATTTTGTTATTAATGCACTTGATGATTCTCATATAGAATATGGGAATATATTATGCATTGAATCATCTGTTGAAAATTATGACTATATTGCTAATGTTGCATGCAATGATTATGACAACATATATTGTGACATATTCTGTGGTGAATCATGTGCATATGATATTGAAAGCATGACATCTTATGAGAAATCGCATAAGGAATTCATTAATGCTCATAAGGTCATTGTTTGGATGCATAAAAAGAAAACATTTTTAAAAAATGAAAATGAAAATGTGGTAAAACACTTAAATGAATTGAAAGAATATCAAGCCACCCTAGAAAGGAGAAACATTGAGAAGGTTTTGAAAATCATTTTTTTAGAAATAAAAATTAAAAATTATTCTAAAATGTTTTTCAAATCCGTAAGTGAGGAAGATAACCTGAACAAACCCTTCGAACTTGAAAAGAAAATTCTTTTCAAAAAGGATTCAGGTTATTCGCATAAAACCAATAGTCTAGCATCATCAAACAAAAAGAGGACAAATAAGCATTGTCCTTCATGAAAATCCAAAACTTGCTTATATCGAAAAATGAAATGGCACATTCAGTTTACTTGTCCATCTAGAAATGTCAAAGGACTAGATAAGGAGATGGCATGGGGAGTTATGAAAACAAACCACGTAGAACTTGAGGAAGAGTGGGACCAAATAAGAATTAAATATTTGCTTTAAACTCTTCCTTAGTTCCTAGGTTTAGGAATTGTGATGACTAAATGGCCTAGGGAGTAATATGTGCTTAAAATGTAAAATCTTAGTATGTACATCCACTATACATAATTTTGTATACTAAGAATCTTAGAGAAAATCAAGTCAATATGTACACATTTAAGTAACATACATCCAATCTAAATCATAATGATTGGATAAAATGTGAAAAATCCACTAAAGAAAAATCCACTTCCAAATGGACAAGACATCTTTGCTTGGTAAATAATTCCAAGTGCTTAACTCATGCTTAAAGATAAACATCTTAAGTTAAGCAATTGTAGTCCATCACACAAAATTGAGTTTTTTGGAAATCAATTATACTACATATCCTTTTCTCCTAAACTCATTTATGAACATAAAATCTTTGATCAAAATGATTAGTCATCACTCTAGCCATAAGCACTGCTTTTTATAAAATTCTAATCTTTTAAAGTGCTTATTTAAAATACATCCTCCTTGTAATCAAAATTAGAGGCATCCAATAGGGGATTCGAGTTTTATTGATAAATCAAAATTTTCCCATTGAGCTTAAGATACAAATCCTCTCTCCTTAGGAAATCCTTACCAAACCTCGATCATATTCGGTAAGGTCTCTTCTAGTCACCAGCTTGTATCCTTGCTCCAAATATGTTGACCTCATAGGTCATGCCCAGTTTTAATTATGAAAAATACTCATTATACCTAGTGGGTGTTTGAGATTATGTGTAGGAACCTTAATTGTCAATATCAAGATGCACATAGACAAAGTGAAGATTGAAGACCAAATCATTTTATGATTGTAATATATAATTCATTTATGTAATTGGTCTGTAGTAGTAACTAAGGTTCTTACTTGTAATAATCACACACACCACATGCATGGTCTAATAGGTAAGCTTAGACTAAAATTGAAAAATAACTAAAACTGGACCTAGAAAAGAGCTTAGGACACTCACCATTGCACTTGAATGTGTTAGGCATTTGAATAGGGTGAATGTGGAATGAATCAAGACTGAAATGCACATTTTGTGCACCTTCGATCGACCGACCTATACAAGTCAGTTTGCTTATATTCGACCAAACCCGATCTGGGTCAACAAGTTGACCCAGCCCGGTTGACCGAGCTATGATAGTTTAGTTGACCCTGGTCGACTGAACCCCCTTGAAGTCAATAGTTTGACTTCCTAGTCGACCAAGCAAAATTTGTATTGCACCAATCTGGTAGACCAAGTTCCCACATGTGGGAATCCAACGGTCTAGTCGACCGACCAGTCTAGTTCATTCTAGTCCTGGTCGACTGAACCACGTTAAGTTTGAAAATCGCATCAAAGATACATGTCCGGTCAACTAACCCTGAAGTTCAAATTTGGCCCGGTCGACCGAGCAATAAGAACTTTGGTCGATCGAATCCATCCTGGTCAACCGGTGCTCTCAGGTTGCCATGAATTTTTACCGAGGTTAACTATTTTTAAATTGGGTTAAAATTGTTAAACATCATTAAATCTTTTCTAATAATACCAACTTTGTCCCCAAAGGTCATAATTCATGGGGTGTCTATATATATGTTAGCTTTGGTGCAACCCCAAGAGTGGGGGTGAATTGGGTATTTAAAATTTATTACCTAGGTTAAACCAGATAAACAGTATAACTAAACCTAGGGTATGTCTATGCAAATGCAAACCTAATCATTCACAATATAACATACACGGGCAGTAAATAAATTGCAAAAATGTAAAGAACACGCACGATATGTTATCGGGGTTCGACCAACTGTGCCTACATCCCCGCCTCTAGCTCGTAAGCCCAAAGATTCCACTAATAGCTCACTTAAAGGTAGAGCGGCACCGATCACAACCGGGTCAAATTAACACAGGGCTGACCTCAACCTTAACCAGGTCAATTAGCGGGGCTGACCTCAACCTACGCGCCTTAACAGGACGACGCACCTAACTTTCCTAACCGGGTCTAAGCCAATCTGAGACTATTCCAGGGCTACTCTCCCTCTTCAGGCCCGTGCCTAGTAATACAACAAATGTGTACAAAATTTGTACACGAAAATATGCTTCTAGAAAAGCATATGTGTGCACCAATACAGCTCAATCAATAATGCAAGGATGAATGATATGTAGATATGCTTAGTGCACTAATGTGTGCTAAACACTCAATCAGGTATGATAATCAATCAAGATCTAAAGTGTGTATCTAAGTAAGATTTGAAACACAATATTCGAATATCAAAAAATCATATCAGGATTTCATATATGCTAAGCAAGATAGATCAAACAAACTCAATACGATATTTCAATGTCTAAAGCACAATGGAGTTGTTTGAAAAAGGATTTTTGCACACAAAATCTAGGTTTAGGTATCTTGCAACAACAATGCAAGAACCACAACCCTCAAAGTCTTCCTACACAAGATTTATCAAATGAAATCCGTGGAAAAACTTTAGGCTATACTCTCAAATAAAATCAATCAAACTTTATACCAAAAGAGAGTATTAGCTAGAGAGATTACGCACTATAGCCTTATAGAAATACTCACAATGCTTAGATAAATCAAGATTGAAGAGTATGTGAGTGTTTACAAGAAGTATTTGGCTAATATAGGGTTTTGAGAGTTGAGAGAGTTTTGCCCTAATCAAGTCTTCTAATAATCTTTAATTTTTGCAAATGATGGGCTATTTATAGAGAATGGAAGAATTATAGCCGTTGGGGACCTATTGGGCATTATTAGGAAATTTTTAAATCATTTTAAAATAATTAACCCTGTTTAAAATATGTTTAACCGCGGTAGAAATCAGGGCAATCTGAGAAGTCCGGTCGACCAGAAATGTTTCGGTCAACCAAGTGTCATATGGTTCGGTTAACCAGATTTTGAACTAAAGGCTCGGTCGACCAGGAGAAGGCGATTTTTCAAATTTCTAAGGTTCGGTCGATCAGGACATTTTGAACTGGCTGGTTCGGTCAACCAGACCGTTAGGATTTCTCCCGAGGACCCTCGGTCGACCAGGTAGTTAGAGTACAAAGAGGGCTCGATCGACCAGATGGTCAAAATGTTGACCTAGGGAGGTTTCGGTCAACCGGGGCTTTTTGAACTACCTAGCTCGGTCGACTGGGCAGAGATCAAATTGTTGACCCAGGCCGAATTCGGTCAACCGAGGTAGAATGAACTGCCAAGGTCGGTCGATTAAAAGTGCATAATGTGTGCATTTTGGTCCTATTTCATGCAACGAACACCCTATTCAAAATTCTAACACATGCATGTGCAATAGTGAGTGTCCTAGGGTCATTTTTGGGTCCTTTTGAAGACACCAAAAAAATTGGGTGTCGGTCGACCAAAGGGTGTTCCCTAAGGTCTTTCTATGGTCCGTGTAGGTACCTAAAGTCCAACTAAGGTCGATTTGAGCATACCTACCTATCATGCATGATGCAAAATAATACAAGCCATATGGGTGTACAATCCATAATAAAAATACATCCCAGAATGAAGAAACTGAATAATAAATACAAATGCAGCACAGGATTCTTCATTCATCGGCACGAACACCACACGCCATCATGATAAGTCTTTTAGTCCTGAACCGCGCACAAGGTGAAACTGCATGCAATTCTCAGTACAACTATTAGTACCAAGAGTATTTGTCATAATCAAAACTGGGTGTGACCAATCAGGTCAACATTCTCCCCCTTTTTGATGATGACAAATATTTTATGCAAAAGTGGGTTCAGCCAAGAAGGGCTCCCCCTGAATTTATGCATAAAGATAATTAAAGTAATGGGTAATTAAAGATTAAGCATGATTAAGCATTGTTTTACCCACTTTTGCCTTTTCTCCCCCTTTTGGCAACAGCAAAAAGGGTTTAAGCAATAAAACTCGAAGGCAAAGGATGTCATTTAGATACAAAACGGATATTGGGAGGAATTTTTGAAAAATTCGGCTACCGTTTGAGAATAGACCATTCCCAATCATAACTTTGTACCTAAGTGACCTATGTTGAGTTTCAATCAATAGCATATAGCACATATTCATCAAGCAACTCAACCAGTACAGTATTTTCAACACACAAAATAGAGGTATAACTTTCAGTCATTCAAGAAATATAATAGTCATACAATGCAAACAGAATGACAAAGATAACCTCAACAATTAAGCACACAAGCAATACAACTGGTTTACATATTAGACCACACTGAGCTTACATATTAAATCATTTTGTGGTGTATGTGACTGAGTGCATTTGGGTACATATCTACTTTACACAAAAGCACAATCATTGTATCGATATTATTTGATTGTAAAATCTGAGTGTTTCCAAGCATGGCCTGAGGGTCGGTAATCCAGCCCGATAAGGATTGGTTGTAAAGGTTGAGGTCGGCCTTGTGCTAATTGACCTAGTTTGTTTAGGTGCCACTCCACCCATTTAAGTGAGCAAGTTATAGTGGTAATCATTGTGCTTGTTAGCCAAGGCGAGGACGTAGGCGATTGGCCGAACCTCGATAACATTTCAGTGTATCACCATTACTTTACTGTTGTCTGGTGCATGTGTGTTTAATTAAATTGCTTTATTTACTATCTGATATTCATTTACATTACTTGTACTAGATTGACCATAGGGTTGTGAATATACTGGTGTTAGGAGATTGACCTAGGGCTTCAATTCACCCCCCTCTTGGGATCATGGTAAAGCTAACAATTAGTATCAGATCCACGTACCATAGACTAGCTGTTAATTTGAAAAAATCACATATGGCTTATAGCTCCGTGACCCTTTTCCCTAAGGGACCATCTTCCACACGACCTCCTATTTTTAGTGGTGTTAATTACACCTTCTGGAAACAGAAGATGTGCATCTACCTTCAGAATACTAATTGGAAAGTGTGGAGGATTGTCTCTACGAGAAATTATGTCCCTATGAAAACTGAGGGTACAGCTAGGGTTCCTAAGACTACAAAAGAATATAATGATGATGATATGGAAGCTGTTAGTTTAAATGCTACTACCATGAATATTTTGCACTGTAGTCTTGATGTAAATGAATTTAACAGAATTATGGCATGCTCTACTGCAAAATAAATATAGGATAAGTTAAAGGTCACATACAAAGGTACTAGAGATGTGACAGACAGTAGGATAGATATGTTGACTAGTGAGTATGAGGCCTTTAGGATGAATGTAGGTGAGTCCATTCAGAGCATGTATACTAGATTCACACACATCATAAACTCACTGCATGCATTAGGAAAGACCTATCCCACATATGAGATGATTAGGAAGTTTCTTAGAGGCTTACCTCCTATTTGGGAAGCCAAGGCTAAGGCCATTGCTGAGGGTAGAGACTTTAAGGCCATGACTCTAGATGAATTGATAGGTTCCCTAATCACTTATGAATTAGCCATAAATGAGAGACTTAATGAGCATAATAGGGCTACGAAAGTGACTGTATTGAAAACTTCAACTAACACAACTAGTGAATGTAGTGAATCTGACACTGATGATGAAATAGCCATGCTAACTAGAAAATTCAACAGATTCTTTAGAAAAAATTGGAAGTCGTATAAAAAATATAGAGAGTCCACTATTGAGAAGGGAGAGTCCAGTGAAAGAAAAGAAAAATTAAATGCTCCTACGTGCTATTACTGCAACAAGGTCAGGCACATCAAACCAGACTGCCCACTGCTGAAAAAGAAGGCTAAGAAAAAGAAAAAAGCCATGAAGGCTAGAACATTATGGGACAAACTTAGCAGCAGCGACTCAGAATCAAACCATAGCGACTCAGAAGTCACTAATATGTGCCTGATGGCACATGATGATAAGGTATCATCTTCTAGTTCATTATCTTCAAATTATTCATCTGATGATTGTGATTATGATTGCATGCCTGCATTTAGAGAGTTGAAACTTGAATATATTCGTGTATCTAAACTGTTAGGCAAAATGACCAAATAAAATAATGATTTGAAAAAGAAATATGAAATTGGTCAAAGTTGTTTAATATGGTAAAAACCTCTCATGCCTCTATTTTAAAAGAAAAGGATGCTATTATTGTTGAGATTGAGAGGAAATTGGAGGATAGCTCTAGAATCATTTTCAAATTCACCAAGGGCAAACGAAATTTTGAAAAACTACTTGGTGCCCAAAGAAACTCCTTACGTAAAGAAGGTCTTGTTTTTAATGGTATTGAAAATGTTAGACGACCTGATCTTTACTTAGGACATTTTACACGTGAATCAAAATCCCATATTCGTCCTAAAGAATCTAAGTGTAGAATAAGATGCTTTAAATGTAAACAAATTGGTCATATTCAATTTTATTGTCCACTTACGAATAAGCGTACTAGAATTAGGAAAGTATGGGTAGTTAAGGGAGATCCTGCCATTAACCCTCGTGGACCCAATAAAATTTGGGGACCAGCATCAGTTACTTAGCTTATTTTTCAGGTATGCCTAAGATCGTCCTCTTCCAAGGACCATTGGCCAAACCTCGATAACATTTCTATGTGTCACCATTACTTTACTGCTTTCTGGTGCATGTGTGTTTAATTAAATTGCTTTGTTTACTTTCTGGTATTCATTTACATTACTTGTACTAGATTGACCATAGGGTTGTGAATATACTGGTGTTAGGAGATTGACATAGGCCTTAAAATTTAAAAATACCAATTCACCCCCTTCTTGGGATCACGGTAAAGCTAACAAAATTGTAATCACATCTAAATGATACATTCCAATCACCAAAGAGCATTAGTTACTAGTTATTCATATTCTCCTCAATGCTCCTTGCCAAATTAAGTTAGGGCATATTCTTTAGAATTCTTATCTTGTATAATGTCCTGCTACTACCAAAATACTCTTCTGGACATATTAATGATTTAATTTTAAAGAGTATTTATTCACATTCCTTTCATAAGCTCTTAAACTTTAAGTCAAATCTACTAGAACTTCACATCCTTAGAGATGAGTTGAATGACAAAGTTGATTGTTATGGTTTCAACTTCAAGGAAACCTTTGCACGAGCAGTTAAAATCCAAAGTCATTCCAACTTGAGTCTCTCACAAGTTGAAATTCATAAGAAAAGAGGCTAAACAGGCTTAGTTCATCTAAAGGAATATTCATTGTGACTTTTTGGTCTTCTAAGCCTAAAGAATTCAAAGCTAAGTTTAAATCATTGAGAATCCAAAGCACTTGGCTAAGAATTTGAAGGAAAAATAGGCATAAGTAAAGTGCAAAACTCAGGGGGAGCATTCATCTTTCATGACTATATAAATTAAAATGATCTCATTATCATACCTTAAATCCATATGCCTTTATGAAAAATGACACTGCACTGAACTCATAACTATCAACTGTTATTTATTGTTCATATTACCTCCTTGATGGATAGTTTATTTTGAACTATTGATTTACTACTAGATTGCATGCTTGTATTGAATGCCTCCTACATGGCGGATGCAGTGATGTGAATTGCATGTTGGTAGTGGTTTTTTAGGTTGTTGCATGTTTTATATGATCTAGCTGTTGAAAAAAATAAAATAGCTATTAGGTACAGGTTTTATGAGAAAATATCCTATTTACAGACAGGCTGCCAAAATTTTGACAAAAATTTTCCCAAAATAAAACCTTGTTTAAAGATGATTATGATTAAATGAATGCTAAAATATTTTTGAAAGGATGAGTGAAAACTAAATGAATATTAAAATTTCATCCTTATATAATCATCAGATATTTAGAGGAGCTAAGCTCCATCCTTATAGAAAGAAAAAAATGGACTCATGTGCATCACGCTTTGCTTTTTGAGTATTGAGGCTCTTCTAAGGACCCTGAAACATCATATACAACTCTTAAAACTCTATATTTAGATATGGATTATTCTCAAGTGTATGAGTACTATTGCATGCTTTAACATATATCTTATGATGCATATGTGAAATATTAAGATAATTATACTGGTTGCATAAAAGAATAAATCAATCCTTACCAGTATATTTATTTTAAGAAATTTTAAATGATTGCTTATACGGCTTGAAACTCTTAGTGAAACTATCATTTGATAAGTATAAGCACTTCAATGCATCTAAGCAATTACTTAATTTCATTGGGGGAGCATCTAAAATTAAATTTTCATCTCGTTGTGCTCACCAACTTTTAAGGCTTAGATCTTTGTTGTGATTCACTGTGGTATGTGCTAAAATGTATTGGCTTTATTGAAAAGTTTAAGTTGAAATATGTTGTTTTGCCACAATCATTCATTTTACCATATGATCTTGTTTTTATTTTTATTTTTTTATATATCTTTAAATTTCATATGGTTGTATTTTTCTGGTCATGAGTTGTTTTGTGCTTAAATGTTCACCAGAAAAATTTTGCTTGCTTGAGCTTTATATTAAAGTTTTTTTTTTTCAACAAGCACATCCCCAGTACTTTTTGAAAACATAAAAAGGGGAGACTTTTTTTTTTTTTTTATTCCAAGAAATACTTTAAAAGCTAAAATTCTTCATATCTTGCCTTATTATTATTATTATTATTATTATTATTATTATTATTATTATTATTATATATTAACTGGTTTTCAAATCATATATGAACATGCATATGAACCTGTTAAACTACATTTATACTCAAACCTACTCTTAGTGGTCACACACCGCACACTTTAAAATTCTAATCTTTTTAGGTCTTATGCCATGAGAAAATTGAAATGGTTTGTGTATATTTCTGGTCCAACCTAGTTTATCATGTTATCTTAATCTTTTATGACCAGTTATACTGTTTGCTTCGTGTGTGCTAAATTGCTATAAATTTTAAACACATGCAAACTGTTTATGCCCGAATACTATATGATAAAGGGAAAAAGTTTTTTGCAAATAAACTTTAAAAAGGGGGAGTTCTCTTTGCTTAGTCTATTTTAAATGACAAAATTATTTTTACTTAGCCTAATTCTTTTGTTGATGACAAAAAGGGGAGGATTTTTAGGAGTAAAATGATAAAAATCTTCATTGCCAAAAAGGGGGAAAAGGTTTGCTGAGCTGCATGCATGTGTGCATGCGCTTTATTGTCAAAACTAAATGCATATTATTTGAGATGTCTTCTTTTTTTAATATGTTTGACCTATATTATTTATTTTCAAGTTATGCATATTCTTAGGGGGAGCCTATTTAGGCATAACCCATTTTGCTTCGTGGTGTTTGTCATCATCAAAAAGTTGGAGATTGTTGAATTTTTGAATTCGATCTATGTTTTGATGCTGACAAAGTACCAATATCTTATGTGTGTTTAAGTATGAGAATAGGTCTAAATTTTAGCACACATAAGATCAAGGGACTTGCAAGCCAGAAGAAACTCCAATATTATATGTATCTGACACATTCCTTGAAGACACATGAGCAAGAAGATTGAAGACATTTGTCTTTATTGTAATTGCATTTGGTTTTTGGGTCTACAATTATAATATGGTCTGTAATATTTGCATCACACACATGATAGGGATAGATGCTCAATGACCACAAATTGACCCTTAGGCTCCAAAACCTTTCAAAGTAAAATGTCATAACTTATTCACATAGGGTTAAAAGTGTTTAACGAACAAAATAGGGTTAGAAAATTAATTTTACAAAGACTTTGGTCGACCGATGCCAGATTTTTTGGGTTTAATTAAGAAGCCTAGCCAATAAAATGACCATAGGACCATTACTCTTTAACTTAAATGTCATATGCTTTTTCACCAGGGTTGAAGTTGCACAGAGACCAAACAGGTATTTAAATGCAAACTTTCAAGTGGTCTCGGTCAACCGAACCCTTGGCAGTATAAATGCCTCGGTTGACTAAACAGGTCAGAAGTCAACATGTTGCCTTTGCTCGATCGACCATACTAAATTGAACGCACCGTCCTCGATCGACTGGACCATTAACCTCTGACACCCCAACTACATGATCGACCAAACCTTGTAGTTCAAATTGGCCTTGGTCGACCAAATCCATATAAACAACCAACCTTTGCCTTAGTCGACTGAACCCATGAAGGGTTCAAAAACACCCCGATATGGTTGACCAAACCTCTAGTTCAAATTTGTCTCGGTCGACCGTACTTATAAAAGTGATCGACCGAACCTTGTCTTTGGTCGACCAAACCTCTCAAGTTGGTCAATTTTTTTACTACAAGTAAACAAGGTTATTTTTAACTAAACATAATTAAACTTTTTCCAAAATACCTCCTATGTCCTCAACAGCTATTTTCTTGCTAAAAACTATATATACTCCCTCATTTGTCCAGATTAGCAAGAGATTAGCATTTTGATTAGCAAAATTTTTCTCTCAAATTCTTTGTTGCAAAATCTTTCAAACTTCCAAATTTTTACAAGCATATTGTTTAAAACTCTTTCTCATATACATTTGATAATATTTTTTAGAAACAGTATATTTCCTCACCTTCTTCACTTGCATATTGTTTGTACTTCAAAGTTAGGTTGAGTGTGCATTTTTGTGAGCAAATATCATAGTACTCACAAGCTTAAACTCCATTATACTTGCATTTGATTGTGTATTGATTTTTGAGAGTAAGCTAAAGTTTTCCAATTGTATTTTCATTCATAAATATTGTTTGGGAAAACTCTACATTTGCTTGAGAATGTAAGCTGAAACCCTAATATCTATTGTGTTTGATATTTGAAAAAATACTATTATGATATTTGCTTAGGGTTGTACAGATTCTTTGACTATTCATATTGAGAATATATTATCTTGAATCAAAGGTCTCACTTAGTCACACATATACATATAACATAATGTTGTGAGTTGATATACTGATTAAACCTAATCTCACTTGAGCATAAATCTCTATCATTTGTGAGTGTATTGATTACATTGTACTTATTGTGGTACATATCTACTTAGTGTAAGAAGCATGAAACGTACACAAAATTATTTGATTATTTGTTTTATTCTCGACGAAAGGTCAGAAGAGGGAAACTAGCCCTGTGAATAGTCCCGAATTGCTCAGACTTGGTTAGGTGAGCATCGAACTAGTTTAAGCCCGATTAGGAGAACTAGGTGCACCATCCTGGTAAGGTATTGTAATCGATGTCGCTCCACCCACAAGTGAGCATTAGTGGAATCCTCTTGCTTGTGAGGTGGGGACGTAGGCAGTATTGACCGAGCCCCAATAACATATCTTGTGCATACTCTTTAATTTCCGCACTTTATTTATTGCACATGTATATTATTATTTATTGTTCTAATTGATTTATATATTGAGTTTTCTTTATATGTTTAAATATATGCTTAGTAGAATATTTTTGATATTGGAAAATACGTAGACAGACCCTAGGTTGTGATATACTGCTTGTGGATTTGAACTTAACTTAGGAAAAGTTTTAAAATTCCAATTCACCCCTCTCTTGGGTGTAACGACCCAAAAATTTATACCATTTTTTTTCATATACTATAAAATCATACTAATCCAAAAATTTACTATAACATCTCGATCCCAAAGTGGCACTGATGAGTACCTGTTCATAAGATAACACACCTATGCAGTCGAAAACATAAAATCATATAACCATAATTACAATACTAGAATTCAGTATTTTTCCAAAACATATATATATAACTGTGAAAACTTTCCTGGATGGTTGTATGTCATGATTTAACCCCTCATGACAAGGTTGTGAGGCTCGTAGGCGAGACTTAACACTAGTTGGCCTACCAGGATAAGTCAACTGAAACCTCTATCGTCATATCGGCCGCCTCAACCCGGACTACCGAGGAGTCTGCAAACTCTCCCAAGGCATGATCGACTACTAATAAAATCCACACACTATCTAATATATGTTGTTGCACTCTATACTGTAATAGCTATGGTATCGAGCTCTGTAATCTGATCTGGTCCATCAGGGTCTGACACTATATAATACTGTTATATATCTTACTTGTAGAGACCCAGATATTTTTCATTATTTAATAATAGGAGAAGGAGAGAAAAGGAATTAAAATTGAAAAATTAAATAGGGTCTTGTCAATGAACACAGGGGATTTGTCGACGAGAACACATGATGGTCTCGTCGACGAGGACATGTCTCATCGACGAGAAGATATCGAGAGACTATATTTCAGTTCTAAATTTTTTCGACGAGAAGTAAGCATTTGTCAACAAATATCCTTCTTTACCTCGTCGACAAAAAAACGTGGCTCGTCGACGAAAGCCAGTGTATAAATAACTTAAACCTCATTCTTCAGCTAAAATTCGCACACGAATTCCTCTCTCTCTCTCTCTCTCTCTCTCTCTCTCTCTCTCTCTCTCTCTCTCTCACCTTCTCTCTAAGTTTTTGGGCCGGATTCTTGTCGGTTTGACGATCCGAGGCCACCATGATGCTCCTAGGAAAGTTCTCTTCAAGTTTTCCGAAGTGGATCATTGGTAGGGCTGCCTTGGATTTCATCCCAAATTCAGGGTAAGACCTTTTATTCAATAATTGGCTTTACCATAGTTATAAGAAATGTAGTACATAGAGACATACTGAAGTTTTGTTCTGGGGGAAGTTGTTTTTGAGCGGGGAACCCTACGGGTGTGGGACCAGTTATACTAGGAGCTTTCCAGTAGTCAGGTAAGAGAAATATGCTATGCTAGAGATTTCAGAATGTATGTTAGAAAATTGTTTTTATATATATATAAGCTTATTGATCAGTTTTCCAAAATATTATTGTTATTAGTATTACAGTAGAATTACAGAAATTGAGCATAAGATTTTGATTACTCAAATGTGTGGCATAAGTTTACTACAGACTAGTATGATGATTAAACAGCTTTACAAATAACCAATTATATAGATATTAGCAGAAAGTATGATTTATAGTAGTTTTCAAAATGACATGATTTTCAAATCCATAACACTCAGACAGATATTATAGATATTTCAGATAGATAATACAGATATTTCAAATAGATATTATTGATATTTTAGTCAAATATTCTAGATATTTCAGTTTAAATTTATAGTGTTATGGTTATTTTGAAATCATGTTAAAATAGTAAGATAATATATATATATATATATATATATATATATTTATATATTAGTATTGTAAAGACCTCAAAATCTCAGTATAAAATGTAACATAATAAATAGAAAAGTCAACCCGAACTCGTGGGTAACAGGGACACCTGTCAATCACCGCGGAAACCTAAGCAGCAGTAAATATAAATCACATTCTCAAAGCCATAGAATACATAATACCAGAGTTTACTACATCATCAATAAATACTGTATTTATATACAACCTCCAAAACATCAAAATAACCCTAGGATCATACAACAAAAATCTCCTAATCCTAGACCAAAATCTTACCCTCCTAGTGGGGTAACTCAACTCACTCAGTGGCAGCCACGACCCGCTGGTCTCTCAGGGTTTCCTGAAAAATTAATTTAAGCTCGGGGGTGAGACACTTTTCAATAAGGAAAAATAAACTAAATGCAGTTGTGTGGCAACATGAATATATAATGCAGTTATACATATACAATACATTTCATATATCTGTAAACATTCATCATAACATACTGAATCATCATATACTTTCATATTTTTTTAGTAACTCATATCATTCATAAATTGTCTAGTATATCTGATAATACTGAAAACATACCCAGGATGAATAGTTAGCGGATATCATGTATTACCCCCCCCCCATGACGGGTTGTGCAGCCTGAAGGCGGGACCTGACAATAGCTGGTCGACCATTGTCGAGTCAAAAATGTTTGTAAGTACGATGGGTCCGCCGCACCTTGGTCCGGACTGGTAGGTGGATGTCTACAAATTTACACTGAAAGCCACATCAACTATCCATCTCCCACCCCTCGTGGGGTGGTTAGCACAAATCTGAACATAGATATCTGATCTATATAGCTACGGTACCAAGCTCCTGAAACTGAACTAAACTAACATTCGGGTTCTGATAACATATAATACATGGTAATATAGCATCTTTCATAATTTCGTAATTACAACCTCGCGCCAGACATTTCATAATTACGACCTCGTGCCGAACATTTCATAATTACGGCCTCGTGCCAAACATTTCATAAATACGGCCTCGTGTCGAACATTTCATAAATACGGCCTCGTGCCGAACATTTCATAAATACGCTCTCGTGCCAAACATTTCATAACATTCTGAAAACAAATCAATTATCATGTATTTCAAAATCATCATATACTGCATTATTACGTAATTCCTAAAAACATGTTTATTCATAAAATTGTCGTAATGTAATACATTTCATGAAAAGTAATACTCATGCCACACAATGCTGAATTAAATCATACGTTCCATCTAAAATCGTAATTCCTGTATACAGTAGTATTTTCCCAAATATACATTTACTCCATAATATTCGTATATAATACATGTTTTTTTTTTAAATAATTTACTCATATATAATAATAAATTGCGTGAAAAATAACTACTTTAGTTTATTCCCTTACCTGGTTACTGAGAAAGCTCCTATAAGTTTTAGACTTACACCCGTAGGATTTCCTTATCAATACCCTGAAAATGAAAACTCGCAGAACTAAACTTCAATATTTTCATGTGTATGTCATTTCCTATAACTACCGTAAGATCAAATTTTGCATAAAAAGTCTTACCTCAACTCAGGGATGAATTTCAATGGAGTTCCACCAACGATCCGCTTTGGCAGATATGTAGAGAACTTCTCTAGGAGCGTCGTTGTGGCTTCAGATCGTTGATCCAGCAAACGACGGAGCCGGAATTGAAGAGAGAAGAGAGAGAAGCCGCAAGGAGAGAGAGAGAGAGTGAGGTTTTTGTAAATTTTGACATTTAAATCCGGGCTTTTGATATTTATAGGACTAGATTCGTCGATGAGCCACGTCATCTCGTCGATGAGTCCTTTAATAATTTCGTAGACGAAATCCACTCCTCGTCGACGAAATTCATACTGCTCAAAAACCTCTCTCAGTATTTCCTCGTCGATGAATCTTGCCTTCGTCGACGAGGTCCTCTTATAACCTCGTCGATGAAACCCCTGTGTTCGTCGATGAGGTCCTGATAATTTCCTTCGGTTATTCCTTTCAAAGTGCAATGTCGTCGACGAACACGGTCGACTTCCTCCTTTTGTTACCATTTCCATTTCCCTTCCTCTTTATTATTTAAATCCCATTATTATTCGAGTTGTCACAAGTATTGCACAGTATCATATCCCTGAGGAAATTTTAGACAGATACAGACAACAGAGCATGGTATTGTTGCTATTTCAAATAGAGTGCAACCACATAACTCAGATAATATGTGGATTCCATCTAACAGCGCCAAGAAAGATTGCAGTCTCCCTAGCAAGCTAGGTTGGGGTGGCTGGTTAGACGAGATAAACTTGGAGATTTCTGAGAGAGATTGCAGTGGGCTAGATTGGCAGATGATAGAGACATAGATTGACTTGCCTAGTAGGCCAACTAGAGTAAGTCCAGCCTACGGGCCACACAACCCTGTTATGAGGGGTTAAATCATGACATATAGATCCCACGGTATTATCGCATAAGTTCTTATGTACAGATATATCACACAGTAGCAGTTATATTATAATATTAAAAGTATGTATGAATAGAAAACTTAGATACACAGTTGTATTTTAAATTATATTACGAGAGTTTTGTATAGTATACCAGCATAGTTGTTTTTACAGTATAAGTATTATATCTGTATATTAAATGTGAAACTCAGATGCCACACACTAGTAATAGCATATTTCCTTTTATTGAGCGTTGTCTCATCCCAGTGACTTACTATTTTTCAGGAGATCCACCTAGGTGAGCGGATCAGGCTCGCGGGTAAAGGACTACTTACGCTGCCCTTATTGGAAGGGTAGGTGTTTCTTTGGTGCCGGTGGTTTGGGGTAGATCCCAGGTTTTTGATGATGTCACTAGGTATTTTGTGGTATATATGTATTTTGGGAATCATAGTTTTCTGATATTGTATATAGATGTTTATAGTTTCTTGTAGACCACTACTTAGGAATGTATGGTGCTCAGAGTTTCCTCAGTGCTTTTTGGGTCTGAGATGTTTCAGTATTATTACAGTAGATTGACTTTATATTATATAAAAGAAAAAAAAAACATATCAGTAGCAGGTCATTACATTACAGATTTACCATGATTCTGTTCAACTGTAATAACCATGATTCTGTAAAATTGTGTTAACCATAACGCTATAATAAATTGATCTGTATAAACTGTAATATATGCATGTTATGGTTCTGCAAAATCTGTATATCATGGTTCTGTAATCTGTATATCATGGTACTATAAAAACTGTATATTTGAATAAAATGGTAATATCTAAATAAATTGTGTAAATCATAGTTCTATAAAATATAGAATAGTCATAGCTCTGTAAATAAAACTGTATAATATGTGTATCATAATTCTATAAAACTATATAATCATATTTCGGTAAAAGCTGAGTAGAATTCTGTACTATACTAATATTTCTCATGCCACACAAATAAATAAAACTCATTAACTATAATATATAAAACTATATACTTTCTTACTCTGAAAACCCATAAACATATACTACACTTTTCTAGCAAAAATTTCTGAATTAACTAGCATAGCATATTTTCCTTACCTGATTCCTATGAAGTTTGTTAAAACTCTAAATTTGTGCCCCTACGACGTTCGAAGTTCAAATCCCTGAAATTATATTTTTCCCAAATCAATCAACTCAATCACCAGAATATTATCAATTAATATTACTTAGGCCCCAAATACTCCAATTTAACCATTAAAACTAATATTTAACACCCTTACCTCAGTTTTGGAGTGGTGCCCCGGGTCCCTAAACTAAAAATCTGCTTTGCCTACGCTGTAGAGAATCTTCCCAGGAACCCTATGGTGGTTCCTGATCATCAAAACAGGTCTTAACGGAGCCGGAATCAAAGACAGAAGGGTAGGGAACAGTACGGTTTGAGAGAGGAGAGAGAGAGAAATTTGGTTTTTAATTTCAATTGAAGGCTCGCGGGATTTCTTATATTTTAGCACTGTCGAGAAAATCGTCGCCGATTTTCTCAGACTCCCGAAAAACCATCGCTAGTTTTCTCTTTAATCGGTTGGATTTTTGGCAGATGGACGAGAAAATCAGCAACGGTTTTGGTAAATTACCATAGGTCAGCTGCCAATTTTCTCAGACTCCCGAAAAACCATCACTAGTTTTCTCACCGACTGGATTTTACAGTTTTGCCTAATACTGACCTACGGTAATTTACCAAAACTGTTGCCGATTTTCTCGTCCCTCTACCAAAAATTCACTTTTTCCCATTTCTTTTATTATGATATTTTTTGGGTCTTTACATTCTCCTCTCTTTATAAAATTTCGACCTCGAAATTTGCTATCCTTACTATACACCATCTTCTGAGGAAAATTTGCTACTTATTTTATCATTTACCTCACTTGTGGTGGAGGAATACCGTGGTTACACATACGGTCTTGAGAGATTACAAGTATACACATAAAATAAAATTATCCAAAAACCAAAAAGTACTTCCTATTCTATAATCTAAAGTACAACTTATACATACATTATCCTGTTGTTAGCCGTACAAGGCTTAAAATCTTGTTATCTTGTTTTGATGCTAACAAACAAGTGAAATTTAATGTATTTGTGTGAATAATGTTATTTCAGGGCTCACATATGAGAAAGTAAGGTGAAAGTGCTCACAAGGATCAAATGAAACTTAAATGAGTCAAAGCATGGATTTAAAGATGATATATGAAACCTTGAAGAATATGAGGACATGAATGAGTTGTTGAAAGCCAAGGCATATTAAAGTCCAAAGATCCAAAGAAAGGCAAAGTAAGAAATCTCAAAGAATATGGAAGCTTGAAGAAAAGATGAACTTAATCCAAGGACAAAGCATGAAGACTCAAGAACTTAGAATGTTAATATCTTAGAAGTCTTTATGTAAGTGTTTTAATGTTTAAAATATCGTTAGAAATATTTTGAAGCTCATAGGTTAATTTCTTAGACCTAGATACCTTTTAAAATACCTGAAAAATATTTTTATAAGGTCAAAAATTATTTTAAAAAAGGTTAGAATCATTTTTGGAATAAAAAGCATCAAAAAGAGTTTTCCCAAATGCTGTCAGTTTTTATATAGCCGCATTGAGGTGAATTGTTTTCTATCAAAAACTCATTATTTTAAAAAGTGTTCAACATAAAAGTTGTAGTATTTTCTCCTATATTTCTTTTGACACCAATAAAACTTAATTTGGAGTTATATATAAAAAGTTATGGTCAAAACACTGAAGAGAGGTCACTGCTATCAAATATATGAACACTGTTCAATGGACAAATTTTTTAAATTCTAATATTTTAAAATATAGCCGTTTGAGCTCCAAACTTTCTAAAAAATTGGGAAACTCTCTAAGAAACTTTTTTAACATGGAAACAAGTTTGAAAGCCTATAAATACATGGTTTTGCAAATCAAAACTCATCCAAGAATTGAAAAATCTGCTTGTAACGCTGAAAGCACTCTTGTTCTTCCAACGCTCTCTTGTTCACTCATTGTAAAACTATTTTTTTGAGATATTCTGAAGTGCTAATCCTTCCTCCTCTGAATTTCTACTACTAATCTTCATCTAAGAAGTATATTGGTGAATTCTACACTTGAGCTTCATTGTATTTCATATTGATATATTACATTCAAGTATATAGTGCTGAAATTGTACTAACTTGCTCTTTAAGAGAGTATACTTGTATGCAGATCTTATATTGTATTTCTTGTAGTTCTTTGACGTTCCAAGGATTGTTTGGACCGTTGGCTAAGTAAGGGGATATTGCTTAGAGAGGCGGGCTCTAGCCTAAAGGAGTGACCGAACGAGGGAATATCGTTTGGAGAAGGCGGGCTCTAGCCTTAACCAAGGAGGTTGTAAAGGTTTGTTTCACCCGTCAATGGAACAGGTTTAGTGAATCCTTTGGTGGATTGCCAAAGGCGAGGACGTAGGCTGGGTATAAGCCGAACCTCGTAAAAATCTCCATCTCATTCTCTCTTTCCCTTACTCTTTATTTTCAACATATTTAAATTGCGTGGATGGTTTATTTGATAATCATATATACTACGTAATATTTGGAAATCAAACAAACTTAAGGTTTAATTTTGATTTGGGTTGTGTAAACCGAAAGGGAGTACGTTGGTTACGCCATATCTTGCGGAAACCTTACGGGAGTACGTTACTTGGTTAACATCCCAAAGATAAATTTACTGAGAGTTTATTTGAGTTCTAAATATTTGGAAAGAGTGATTTGATTCATCTATACAGGGCTTTACATCAACAAGCAAAAATTCTCATTCACTACGGGGCTTGGTTCAAATTTGGCAAATATAAACAAACAACCATCTTGAGTTGTTATATTACATAAGTGTTGTGTATTGGCTTGTTTGTTTACTTTATAATTTTAGTTGATTGGTTTGGTTGAATGATTGGATGTCTGTATGGTTAAAAATTAAGTAAAGAAACTAAGTTCTTGAGTGCTTAACAAAATAAACAAATCAGTCACGAATTGGTTAAAAGAAATAAAATAAGTTTAATAATTCTAAAAAAAGAATTAAAAGAAATTTAAAAGCCAATTCACCCCCCCCCTCTTGGGAAGCTATTCCTAATTTTACCTATTCTGCAAAAAATAAAACCAAACTATATTTACTTTACCTGAATTATTACCGTTCCTTTTTTTGACTAATTTTGGTCCTCACTGAACAGATGTGGGTGTTTCTGTCTTATCTCCTCCTCTATCTCCCATGAGGCCTCCTCCACTGCATGATTCCTCTGTATGACTTTTACTAGTGGATTTCCTTGGTGCAACTCTTGTTCTTTTCTATCTAGAATCTACACTAGTGTTTCCTCATATGCTAAAGTATCTTTAAGCTTTATCTCCTTGTAGCTGATCATGTGGGAGGGATCTGGGACGTATTTCCTCAGCGTGGAAACATGGAATACGTCATGGATCCTGGATAGAGCTGGTGGTAAAGCTAGTCTATAGGCGACTGGACCCACTCTCTCAAGTATCTCGAATAGGCTAATAAACCTAGGGCTTAGCGTACCCTTCTTCCCAAACCTTATAGCTCCTCTCAGCGATGCTACTCTCAAAAATACTTGATCTCCGACATCAAACTCTAGCTTTCGGCAGCGATTATCTGCGTAGCTTTTCTGTCAACTCTGAGCTGCATTGATTCTATATTTAATAAGTCAAACTTTATCGTATGCCTGCTGCACTAACTTCGGTCCAAAAAATCGCGTCTCACCCATTTCATCCTAGTATAATGGAGAACGACACCTCCTACCATATAATGCCTCATAAGGTGTCATCCCAATGCTGGTCTTGTAGTTGTTATTATATGAACTCTACCAGCAGCATATATTGGGTCCAACTACGCTCGAAATCTAACACACATGCTCACAGCATATCCTTAAGTATCTGGATCATCTTCTCCGTCTGCCCATCAATCTGAGGATGGAAGGTTGTGTTGAATGATAACTGAGACCCCAAAGCTTCTTGCAAACTCTTCCAAAATTGCGATGTAAATCGTGGGTATCAGTCTGAAACTATGGATACTGGCACACCATGGGGTCGAACTATCTCCCGAATATATAACTCTGTCAATCTGTTCATAGAGCAGTTGACTTTAATAGAGAGAAAGTGAGCAGTCTTTGTTGGTTGGTCTATGGCCACCCAAATAGCATTCTGCCCATGCAACGCCAGCAATAACCCTGTAATGAAATTCATAAATATATGATCCCACTTCCACTCAGGGGTGTGAAGTGGATGCAATTGTCCCGCCTGTCTCTGGTGCTCAGCCTTTACTTGCTAGCATGTCAAACACTACTCTACAAACTCAGTTATCTCTCTCTTCATGCCGCTCCACCAAAAGGATTCCCAAAGGTCTTGATACATTTTAGTGCTTCCTGGATACACTGTGTAAAGGGATTTGTGTGCCTTCTCTAGAATAGTCCTCCTAATCTCAACATCTGCAGGTACGTACAATTTGGTATAGAGCCTCAGAGCTCCATCATCTGAAATATTAAACTCCTCCTCATGTCTGTCATGCACTTTATCTATCAGCTCTACCAATTCTGTGTCATTCTTCTGAGCAGCTTTGATCCTTTCCTGCAAGGTATGCTATAACACTAGGTTAGCAATAAATGCCTCATGATCATCCTCTACTAGCCCCACATCGAGTCTCTCCAAATCCATCTGAATCAGATGCTGAATCCCCACTACTAACAATGATGCTTCCACTGATTTCCGGCTTAGAGCATCAGCCACCACTTTTACTTTCCCTGGGTGGTAACTGATAATACAATCATAATCTTTAATAAGCTCCAACCATCTTCTCTGTTTCATATTCAATTCTTTTTGGGTGAAGAAATACTTCAAACTTTTATGGTCAGTGAAGATCTCACATTTCTCACCATAAAGATAATGCCTCCAGATCTTTAGAGTATACACCACTGCAACTAACTTTAAATCATGTACTAGGTTGTTCTTTTCATACTCCTTAAGTTGTCGTGAAACATAAGCAATAACCCTCCCTTGCTACATCAACACACACCCGAGTCCCTTCTAGGACGCGTCACTGTATATAAAAAATCCATCCTCTGCTAATGGAATAGATCATATTGGTACAGTGATTAGCCGCTGCTTCAACTCCTCGAAGCTTTGCTCACACTCATCGGTCCATTCAAATCTCATTTTTTTTTCTTGTGAGTCATGTCAGTGGACCCGATAATTTGGAAAAAGTCATCCACAAATCGCCAGTAATACCCTGCCATACCTAGGAAGCTTCTAATCTCCTGAACATTCACTAATCTCACCAAATTCAGCACTGCTTCTATTTTACTAGGATCTACTAATATGTCGTCCCCAGAAATCACATGGTCGAGAAAAGTGACATGCCTAAGTCAGAATTCATATTTCTTGAATTTAGCGTATAACTTATTTTCCCTTAATACCAGCCTCAGATAATAATCGTGCTCCTCAAAATTCTTTGAGTAGACCAATATATCATCAATAAATACCACAATAAACTGGCTCAAGTACTGATGGAACACCCAATTCATTAAGTCCATAAACACTACCAGTGCATTCATCAATCTGAACGGGATTACCAAGAACTTGTAGTGCCCATACCTAGTTTGAAAGGCAATCTTCGAAACATCCTCTGCTTTAACTTTCACCTGGTGATATCCTAACCGAAGATCAATCTTGGAGTAGACCTGGGTCCCCTGGAGCTGATCAAATAAATCATCAATTCTGGGAAGAGGATATTTATTCTTAACTGTCACTTTATTTATCTCTCTTTATAATCAATGCACATCCTCATAGTCATGTTTTTCTTCTTTACAAACAGAACTAGTGCTCCCCAAGGCGACATGGTAGGCCTGATAAATCTTTTATCCGACAACTCCTGCAATTGGTCTTTCAATTCTTTCAGTTCAACTGGAGCCATTCTATAGGGCACTTTAGATATCGGTGCTGACCCTGGTAATAAATCCACGGAAAATTCAATCTCTCGATCTGGTGGTAAACTAGGTAATTCCTCTAGAAAAATATATGAAAATTCTTTGACTACTGGAATACCAACTTGTTTCAATTCTTCCTTTGGCATCTCCTTTATATAAGCAACATACCCCTAATAGCCACTCTGAAGTAGCCTCCTCACCTGAATAGTCGACACTAACAGTAGCGAGGAGCACACACGTGATCCCACGAATCTGAATTCCTGCTCACCTAGGGTTCTGAAGATCACTTCTTTTTTATGGCAATCAATGCTGACGTAATTAGCTACTAGCTAGTCCATACCAATATCACATCGAACCCCTACATGTCTAATCCCAATAGATCGACTGGTAATACTTTCTCTTGAATACCCATCGGATAGTTTTTAAGTACCCTCCTACACCTCACTACTGATCCAGTCAGCGTGGCTACTAACAACTCAACATCTAACAATTGTGCCTCAACCCCAGATTATTTTATATATCTTGATGACACAAAAGAATAGGTGGCACCTGAGTCAAACAAAACAACAGCTTTATATGGTAAAGTAATAAGAATACCTGTCAAAACATCTCTGGTAGCCTCAACATCTCTTGGCTTCAGTGCATAAACCCTCGCCAGAGCTATGGTCCTCTTTTGGCCTCCATAGGGCACTTGGTAACCTCCTCGGAATGGTCTGGCAGCTAACGCGTGGGTTGACAGTCCCTGACAAGCTTGAGCCAAATGGTTAGATCTCCCACACTGATAGTAGACATTTTCTCCCAAACTACATTCTCCCATATGTCTCCAGCCACACCTAGGGAAGGTGGGAGCTCACCCTAAAAATTACGGTGTCCCGTCATCTTCTTTCGGCCTCCACTGTACCAGTCTCCTCTCTATGAGCCCTGGTTGGAACTCACCTGAAAACCTAGAGGCGTGGGCCTCTTTCTCTAGCTCAGTGTTCCCATATCCCTCTAATTGATCTCCTATGCTACTACAACCATGTCTACTAGTTCAGAGAAATACTGTACCTTTAGAACTACTACCTGTTTATAGATGTCCTTCCTCAAACCCCCTTAAAACATCTTTGCCATCTTAGCCTCGTCTAGTACTATATAAGGAGCAAATCGTAACAGCTCAATGAACTTTGCCACATATTGCTGAACTGTCATCTGCCCCTAAGTCAAACTCAGAAACTCCTGCACTTTAGGCTCTCTGATAATGGCAGGAAAATATTTGTCAAAAAATACCTCCCTGAACCAGCTCCAGGTCATAGCCACTAGTATGGGTCTCTGCTCCTCTAATAATTTTGTATCCATCAACCATCTCTCAACCTCTCCTGTCAACTTGTACATGGCATAGAGGACCCTCCACTCATCGGTGCAGTGGAGCACTGTTAATACTTTCTTGATCTCCTTCATCTAGTTCTCAGCAACTACAAGATTAGCTCCTCCTAAAAATGCTGGAGGGTTCATCTTGGTAAACTTATCTATCGTACACCATTGGGATGCAAATGGACCTCCCAGCTCCCTAGAGCTCCGTGCAATCTCAACTATAACTGCTGAGCTACACTAGGCGAAACAACATCTGAATCCCTGCCGCCTATGTTAGAAGGCCCTGTATCATCATTGCCTCTAGCATGAGCACTACTATCTCTTGGGTCCATTCTGCAATAATACTAAATTATTTTGAGAATTCGAACCTCATAATGCTATTCTTACATTAATCTAACTAAGACATTCTCATACCACCTATCACTAATTTAAGGTCTAGTCCTACCATATGGAAATAGAAGCCGATGATAATTTACTATGGTTTTCTTGAAATCGTCATCCCAAGAAAATCACAAAAACCACCCCAAAGTTCCTTCTTCCAGACTATATAACAGAACCCTAAATTCTCATCTTAATTTCACAACACTAACTCACTGAAATTCTGTTCTATCCCAATTTCTATCCTTCTCAAAATTTCATTCCTATATTCTGGTATTGTTTTCCTTTATACGCTAGAGTCTACGAAACCTAGCAACCAAGGCTCTAATACCAAACTATAACGACCAAAAAATTCATATCACTTTTTAAATATACTGTAAAATCATACTAATCCGAAAATCTACTATAACATCTTAGTCCCAAAGTGACACCGAGGAATACCTGTTCATAAGATAACATACCTATGTAGCAAAAAACATAAAATCATATAACCATAATTACAATACCAGAATTTAGTATTTTCCAAAAACATGTATATATAAATGTGAAAACATCCCTAGATGGTTGTATGTCATGATTTAACCTCTCATGACAGGGTTGTGCGGCCCATAGGCGGGACTTAACACTGGTTGGTCTACTAGGATAAGTTAACTAAAACCTCTATCGTCAGATCGGCCGCCTCAACCCGGACTACTAAGAAGTCTGCAAACTCTCCCAAGGCACGATCAACTACTAATAAAATCCACACACTATCTAAGATATGTGGTTGCACTCTATACTGTAATAGTTATGGTACCATGCTCTGTAATCTAATCTAGTCCATCGGGATCTGATACTATATAATACCATAATATATCTTACTGATTTACAATGATTGTGTTTGCTCTGTAATAACCATGATTTTGTAAAATTGTGTTAACCATAAAGCTATAATAAACTGATTCGTATAAACTGTAATATCAGTATGTTATGGTTCTGTAAAATCTGTATATCATGGTTCTGTAATTTGTATATCATGGTACTATAAAATTTGTATATCTGAATAAAACTGTAATATCTAAATAAACTGTGTAAATCATAGTTCTATAAAACACTCAATAGCCATAACTCTATAAATAAAACTGTATAATCTGTGTATCATAATTCTATAAAACTATATAATTGTATTTCTGTAAAAGCTGAGTAGAATTCTGTACTATACTAATATTTCTCATACCACACAAATAAATAAAACTCATTAACTATAATCTGTAAAACTATATATTTTCATACTCTGAAAACCCATAAACATATACTACACTTTTCTGGTAAAAATTTATGAATTAACTAGCATAGTATATTTCCCCTACCTGATTCCTATGAAGCCTGCTAAAGCTCTAAATTTACGCCCCTGCGGCGTTATAAGCTCAAATCCCTGAAATTACATTTTTCCCAAATCAATCAACTCAATCACTCAAATATTATCAATTAATATTCACTAGGCCCCAAATACCCCAATTTAACCATTAAAACTAATATTTAACACCCTTACCTCAGTTTTGGAGTGGTACCCCGAATCCCTAAACTGAAAATCTACTCCGCCTAAGCTATAGAGAATCTTCTTAGGAACCCTGTGGTGGTTCCTGATCGTCAAAACGGGTCTTAACGGAGCCGGAATCAAAGGCAGAAAGGTGGGGGACCGTAGGGTTTGAGAGAGGAAAGAGAAAAGAGAGAGAGAGAGAGAGAGAGAGAGAGAGAGAAAGAAAGAGAGAGAGAGAGAGAGAGAGAGAGAGAGAATTTTGGTTTTTAATTTCATCTGAAGGCTCGCAAGATTTCTTATATTTCAGAACTATCGAGAAAATCGTCGCCGGTTTTCTCGGACTCCCAAAAACTGTCGCCAGTTTTCCCTTTAACCGGCTAGATTTTTTTTTTTTTAACACCCCAACTTGGGTCAGACAAGGAGCACTGCGTCTCTCCTTATCCACCTAAACCAGACAATAGGGGGCGGGCCTTATTGAACTAATGACTAGCCCCACATACCAACATGTGTCATTTTCAGTGTGTTTTTTCCTTATTCACTCACTTCCTGAGAAAACTTCCTAGAAGGTCACTCATCCCAAGTTTACTCCAAGACAAGCACGCTTAACCGTGGAGTTGTTATGGGAGGCTCCCAAAAAGAAAGGTGTACCTTATTGATATGGGTAGTAACATCAAATCCTTTTTAAGCCTTTCTTCCATAGGGTATCACATTCTCCCCCACTTACAAAACGCAACCTCCTTGTTGTGAACCCATACATTTCCAAACCCAGGCAATATGAATCTCATCACACTTCCGGTTGGGTAATTGTTCCGATATCATTTTAAATGCCCCAACCTGAGTCTACCAGGGAGCATTGCGTCTCTCCTCCTCCACCTAGACCAGACAATAGGGGGCGGGCCTTATCAGACTAATTACTAACCTGTTGGCCTAGTTAGGCTTACAAACTCTTGATTTTGATGATAACAAAGTAAAGTTATCTAATATGTTTCCAAGTGATATTATTTCAGGAAAAGATTATTTGCTTAAATTTCACATACCCTGACATGAAAGCTTACAAGGATCAAGGAACAAGGAAAGTCACACATGAATACCAGAGATCCATAATGAAAGCTCATAGAAGTCTAAAACATTAAAGAGCAGCATTAAAAGGACTCAAAGCAAAGAAGTGTCAAATGTGTTTATAAAACGAGCTTTGTAAGTACTTCAAAGTTGACTCAAATATGAATTTTCATTTTGAAGCTCATTAGGCAAAGACACACTTAGAAATCTGAAGTTTTAAAAACTTGGAACATGTTTTTCAAAGTTAAACAAGTTTATACTCCAAGAATATCTAAGCAAAAATGAGAGAGATAAAAATGTTTTTCAAAAGAAAGAAAGTCTACTAGACAGACGACTGTCTATATAAGGATAGACGACTGGCAAGTTAAACAACCTAAACTAAGAAGAATAGAAGCCTGACAGATGAATGTCAACCAGCTGACAGACAAATGCCAGTGTCAAGTGAGACGCATGTATGTGTTCTGCCAGCCGACTGTCATCATTTTGTGCG
Organism: Malania oleifera; assembly: GCF_029873635.1. NCBI lineage: Eukaryota > Viridiplantae > Streptophyta > Magnoliopsida > Santalales > Ximeniaceae > Malania > Malania oleifera. The sequence goes on along the minus strand of NC_080421.1, from coordinate 40,116,300 downwards.
TTTTGAAAAACTGATTTGTTTAGTGACAGACGACTGCCACCATGAGGACAGCCGACCGCCACCTTTCTATTTGAAAACAATATGTATGATATACATGGACAGACAACTGCCAGTGACTACACAGTCGTCTGGCTCGTGGCAGATTTTAAAATTTCCAACGAGCATATTTTTGAAATTTAAATTATTTGAAGATCAAACTAATTTACAACTTGGACCCTACTCCAAGTAAACTTGGGGAACAAGCAAGAAGTCTTTCTACATCTATAAATACCCTCAAGGTTCATCAATTTAGACACCAAGAAATCAATTCAGCTATCATACTCTCTCAAAGCTTACTGAAATTCTGAAAGTTTTCTGTTGCTCTCATCACTCACGAAAATCTTTGAAGTCTTGCTGAGTTTCTCACTGTGTTTGTGCATCAATTGTTGATTCTTTCATCTATTGAAAGATACTTACGGTGATAAATCTTAAGAGCTTCATATTGAATTTTCATATTCTAAATTTACTGAAGTACATAGTTTTTCAATTTGTACTAATCAGCTCTTTGAGAAGTAAGTTCTTATACGCCTTGTTTTGAATCTTTGTAACAGATTGATTAACGATTCAAGTGCTGAATCGTTGGACCAAACAAGGGGATATTGTTTGGAGAAGGTGGGCTCTAGCCTTACCCAAGGAGTGTTGTAGCTGGTATTGTTCCTCCTGGTAAAGGAACGGTGATAGTGAATCCTTTGGTGATTTTGCCAAGGGCAAGGATGTAGGCTGTGTTGAAGTCGAACCTCGTAAAACCCTATGTTCTTCTTTCTCTTCTCTACTCTTTATTTTTTAGCAAAAGTTATAATTTGTGTGGTTGCTTTAAAATTAATAAATTCTGAGTGTTTGGTTGTAAAATAGACTGGGCGGTAATTTGTTTTGGTTTGATCAGCATTCATTGTGGAAACCGAAAGGGACTATGTTGGTTGATCTTCCTTAACTTATTATACTAAAAGTTTATTTGAAAGCTAAAGAAGTGTAATTGTGATACAGGGCTTATACAAGTTCAGCAAATTTTCATATTGTTACAGGGCTATTATTACAAGAATTGAGTGGTTGATAATTTTACTTTGATTGTGATTACTTTGAATTAATTTTGATTGTATTTGAACATTGATTATGACACAAAAGGTATTAAAAAGGACGAATAAAATTTTTAAATCCCAATTCACCCCCCTCTTGAGAAAGCTATTCCAATTTCAATTGGTATCAGAGCCTAGTTATAGTAATTCCTAACAAGAAACTATAAAAAGATCAAATGGCAAATATAGGAGTAACACCCTTCAGTGAAGGCCAATCCTCAACTTGTCCACCAATTTTTTGTGACACAACTATACCTTTTGGAAAAAGAGAATGCAAATCTATCTCCAACACATGGATTGGAAAGCATGGAAAGCAGTTATGGATGGAGACCTTATTCCCACTAAGATAGTAGAAAAACAGATTCCAAAAGAGAAAAAGGATATGACCGATTCAGATTATAAAATGCTTCAAATCAAATCAAGTGCTATAAATGCTTTATACTGTGCTTTAGATGCTAACAAATTTAATAGGGTCATGGCCTGCAAGACTGCTAAAGAAATATGGGACAAATTAGAAGTAACATATTAGAAGTAACATATAAAGGAACAATAGATGTTACAGACAATAGGATAGACATGTTAACAAGTGAGTATGAAGCATTCAAGAAGAATTCGGATGAAACCATATCAAGTATGTACACAAGATTTACCCACGTACTAAATTCCATAAGTGCCTTAGGAAAAACTTATACTACCTACAAAATGATTAGAAAAATTCTAAGAGGCCTTCTCTCCATATGGGAACCAAATGCTACCGCTATCACAGAAGATAGAAACCTTAAGACCACCTCTCTAGATGAACTCATAGGTTCACTACTTACCTATGAAATGGCATTAAAGGAAAGAAATTATGAACTCAAGCATAAAAGGTCAATTGCATTAAAAGCTTCTAGTAACAACTCAAGTGAAGAAGAAAGTGAATCAATCGACTTAGATCAAGATGAATTAGCATTCGTCACTAAAAGATTAGGCAAATTATATATGAGAAATAAACGGTTTCCTAGAAAGTTTAATAAAAAGAAACCTGAAAAAAGAGAGACAAATAGAAAAGAAAATAAAAGTAAAAATGAACCTCTTATGCTATCATTGTAAGAAACCAAGGCATATCAAGCCAGACTACCCGTTACTCAAGAAAGACAAGAAGAAAAAGAAGGAAGCTATGAAGGCCACTTGGAATGATTCAAGCTCCAGCGAGATGGAAAACGAGTCAAATGGACAAGAGATGACAAATATATGCTTCATGGCTAATGACAAAGAGGTAAACTCCTACTGTTCCTCTACAGAATCTTACAATGAGTCTTGTGACAGCATGCCTTCTTATAAAGAATTACAAGCTGAGTTGTTTTCTTTACATAAGAGATTTATAAAAATTTCCAAAAGAAATAACTTTGAAATGTCAAAATAAAGATTTAATGAAGCAACTTGAAACATCTAAAACTAGTGAAAAGAAGAAAGATTCTTGTATTGAAAAATTAGAAGATGAAATAAAAGAAATTACTCAAGAGATAGGAAAAATTAAAGAAGATGATTTAAACAAAAAAGAGTTAGAGATAATCGAACTTAAAAAATCAGTAGAGGATAAAGAGAAAATTATATATAACTTTACCAAAGGAAAAGATAACTTTGAAAACATGATTGGACAACAAAGACTAAATGGAAACAAAGAAGGGATAGGTTATAATGGAAAAACAAACAAAAGGAATAAAAAATTATACATGGGATATTTTGTCAAAGAAGCCAAGCACTATGCTAGAACTTCTTCAAACAATAAACATGAGCACACCACTTGCTACATGTCTAAGAATAAGGGTCATGTAATGTTCAATTTCCCACTAAAAAGAAAATATGTCAAAGTACAAGGAGAATGGAAAGTCAATAATGGAACTAAAAATAATACAAAGAAAGTTAAAAGAATTTGGGTTCCAAAGACTAACACAATGAATCCCTCATTGTAGGTATGCTTTAGGACTACATCGTCAACGGATAAGTGGTACTTGGACAGCAGGTGTCCAAGGCACATGATCGGTGATATGACCAAGTTCACCACATTAAAACAAAAGGATGGGGGATACATCACCTTCAGCGACAATGCCAAAGGTAAAATTATTGGCATTAGAAAAATAGGTAAAGAACGTTCCCTTACTACTGATAATGTGCTATTAGTAGAAGGATTAAAACACAATCTTTTAAGCATTAGCCAATTAAGTGACAGAGGGTTCGAAATAACTTTTAAGAAAGAAAAATGTGTTATCCAAAATCCTAAGAACAATGAAACCTTGTTTATAGTTCATAGGATAAATAATGTTTGTTGTATAAACCTTGAGAACTTAGTAAATCAAAACGTAACTTGTTTGGTAGCAATGAATGAAATAAGTTGGTTGTGGCATAGGAAACTAGGCCATGCTAGTATGGATCTTTTATCCAAATTATCTAAGAAAAATCTTGTAAAAGGATTACTAAATACTAAATTCACAAAAGACAAGGTGTGTGATGCATGCCAAAAAGGAAAGCAAATTAACAAGTTTCAAAAAGAAAAAAAAAATACATATCTACTAAAAGACCACTAGAACTCTTGCACCTAAACTTATTCGGTCCAACTAGAACCTTAAGCCTAGGAGGCAAAAAATATGCTTTTGTAATAGTATATGACTATTCAAGATTTACTTGGGTATTATTCTTAGCAAACAAAGATGAAGCTTGTGATATGCTAATCACCTTATGCAAGAAATTACAAAATGAAAAGGGCTATAGTATAACTAATTTTAGAAGTGATCAAGGTAGGGAGTTTAAAAACAAAGATGTTGAAAAATTCTGTAATGAACATGGAATAAACCATAATTTTTCAGCACCTAGGACTCGACAACAAAATGGTGTTGTAGAAAGAAAAAATAAAACCCTACAAGAAATGGCAAGAACCATGTTAAATGAAAATAATCTACCTAAATACTTTTGGGCAGAATCTGTGAATACAGCTTGTTACATTATAAATAGAGTATCCATAAGATCAAGTATAGAAAAAACACAGTATGAATTATGGAAAGGTAGAAAACCCAACATTTCCTACTTTCATGTATTTGGGTGTAAGTGCTTTATTCTTAATACTAAAGATGATTTAGGAAAGTTCGATGCAAAATCTGATGAGGGTATCTTCTTAGGTTACTCTACAAATAGTAAAGCTTATAGGGTTTATAACAAAAGGACTCTTACTATTATTGAATCAATACACATAATGTTTGATGAATCAAATAATTATGATAATAAAGTTAAGAAAGATGAAAAAGAAGATATCTCACAAAAAGTAGAAGATCTTGAAATAAAAGAAGAAAATAATAATGAAGCTTCAAATAAAAATATCATAGAAAATCTAGAACTACCTAAAGAATGGAGATATGCTAAAAGTCACATGAAAGACCAAATTCTTAGTGAACCATCAAAAGGAATAACCACTAGAGCTTCATTAAAAAATATTTGTAACCATTATGTTTTTTTGTCTCAAGATGAACCCAAGAATATAAAAGAAGCCTTAAAAGATGATTCTTGGATCATAGCTATGCAGGAAGAACTAAATCAATTTGAAAGGAGTCAAGTATGGGAACTTATGCCTAAACTCAACGATAAATCAATCATAAGAACCAAATGGGTGTTTAGAAATAAAAAGGATGAAAATGGGCTAATTGTAAGAAATAAAGTTAGGCTAGTAGCACAAGGCTATAATCAAGAAAAAGGTATAGATTACGAAGAGACCTTTGCTCCTGTAGCAAGAATGGAAGCTATAAGAATGCTTCTTGCCTATGCAGCCAATAAAGACTTCAAACTATACCAAATGGATGTAAAAAGTGCATTCCTAAATGGTTATATAAATGAAGAAGTTTACGTTAAACAACCTCTAGGTTTTGAAGACTCTAAAAACCCAAGTCATGTATTCAAGCTAACTAAAGCCTTATATGGATTGAAACAAGCTCCTAGAGCTTGGTATGAAAGACTAAGCAAGTTTCTACTTCAAAACAATTTTTCAAGAGGAAAGATAGATAGCACTTTATTTATAAAAACCAAAAATAATAATATGCTTATAGTACAAATTTATGTTGACGACATCATATTTGGAGCAACTCATGAAAATTTATGTAACGAATTTGCTACAACTATGCAAAGAGAGTTCGAAATGAGCATGATGTGAGAATTAAATTACTTCCTAGGGTTACAAATCAAACAAGCTAAAAATGGAACATTCATAAATCAAATTAAATATATCAAAGACATGTTAAAAAAGTTTGATATGGAGGAAAGCAAACCCATAGGAACTCCCATTAGCACCTCAACAAGTCTTGACAAGGATGAAAAAGGAAAACAAGTAGATACCAAGCATTACCGAGAAATGATAGGAAGCTTACTTTATTTAACAACAAGTAGACCGGATATCATGTTTATTGTTTGTATGTGTGCTAGATTTCAATCGGCTCCTAAGGAATCACATCCAATCACAGTTAAATGAATCCTTAGATATTTACTAGACACACTTGATTTCAAAATGATAAGTTATTCAGATACGGATTATGCAGGGTGCAAAATAGATAGAAAAAGCACTAGTGGGACTTGTCACTTTCTAGGAGACTCTCTAGTTTCTTGGTTCTCAAAGAAACAAAATTCCATAGCATTATCTACAGCTGAAGCAGAATACATAGCAGCTGGGAGCTGTTGTGCTCAAACCTTGTATATGAAACAACAATTAAGGGACTTCAAAATACAATACCAAACAATCCCTATAAAGTGTGACAATACAAGTGCTATAAATATTTTAAAGAATCTGGTATCATATTCAAAAACCAAACATATTGATATACGTTATCATTTCTTAAGAGATAATGTAGATAAGAAAGAAATAGTACTTGAATTTGTTAACCCTCACGATTAGTTAGCTGATATATTTACAAAACCATTAGCTAAAGATCAATTTGTCTTTATCCGATGGGAATTAGGAATGTTACATGTAAGAGAGATTAACTAGGAAGAGAATCAAATTTTTCTTCAGGGCAAACAACTGCCAGACACCAGGCAGGCACCTGACGGGCTACTGTCTATCTGAAAAGACAGTGGACAGATGACTGTCAGACGACTGTCTCGTGGCGGTTCATGTTCTTTTAACCTAAAAACACTCCTTTTAAAACCCCCAGATGCCTGTCCATTCGTCTCCCCTTCTCTAAAACCAACTCCTCTTCATTCTTTTCGAAGTTCCTCCTCTCCAAACCTCCTCCCAACGTCAATCCATCACAACCCTAATTCCTTCACACCTAGGGTTTCACAAATTTCAGCTTCATAAAAATGCCATGTACCAAAATAGTTGGGAAAAAGGAAAAAGCATCTCCTTCTTCTTCAAAGGCTGCAAGCAACAACGAAAAAAAGAAATTGTTGGTCTCATCTCACGCCAAGGCGTTGTATCAAAGTCACATCTCTACAATCGATCCAATGTTTTGTAAGGTATTAGATGTTACTTTCTTTGAAGAAAACTTCCCTGAAATTCTTGAGTTATTCAAAAATATAGGATGGGATAAGTTCATTCTTCACCAAGTTAAGGAATACTATCCTGACCAGATTAAATTTTTCTACTCAAACTTGGTAAAGAAAGATGTTGGATTTGATACTGAAGTTTTTGGCCAAAAGATAACACTTGCTCCACACTCATTACGGAAAATACTTCTTATCAAGCATGGGGATTTTGAGTGCAATCCAATAGAAAAAGAGTGAACTATGGAGCAGGGTTTTTCACCACAAGAATTTTTGCCTCTTGTGATAAACGATCAACCCGTTTATTTAGGCAATCCTCCACAATACAAATAGCTAAATCTGTAAGTGCAAATTCTCCACAAAATCATTGTTATAATATAATTTCGAGATTAGGATCTTTTGATCACATCTCCTTCTTTGATTGTTTCTTTAAGTGGTGCATATTAAAATGAAAGAAATTAAATTTAGCCAGCCTTGTACTCAAATGGATGGTTATGAAGCTCAAATCTCCTAGAATTGGGCTTCCATATGGTGGCATTCTTTCCTTAGTATTTGCTCATTATCAAGTCATCACTCCATCTTCCAAGATGGTGAAGCGAACCCATTACAACTTATTCTCCTCCACTACCTTAAAGAAGATGGTTTACAAAAAGTACACCGAAGGATGGATGTTTATGAGCAATAGACCATCACAACCAGCACCAGAAGAAAGGAATCCAGCTCCCGAAGAAGCCGCTATGCCTCCTTGGTTTCTCCCTTTTTATCAGCACTATTCTAGCTTCAGTTCTGAAATGACAGATAATTTTACTTCTCTTCAGGATAAGATTTCAAACATTGATCGTAAATATACTTTACTCGATAAGCGCCTTGAGAAAATCGAGCAACGTGTCACACAAAATGACACTGATTCAGATAAAGAGAGTAATGAGAATGCTGATGAAGACTCTTAGGCAAAGAAGAAGAAGGGGGAGTATGTGTGTGAGCAAAGTTTATGAGTCTATGTATGTTTGATGTACTACGAGTTCTATGAATTATGAGTTTTATGAATGTATCTATGAATTATGAGTTTTATGTATGTATATGTTATGAGTTTTATGTATGTATATGCTTTAATGATAAATCTGAAACTTTCACCCTTCTGAAATTATGTCCTAATGAGATTATTTTAAATCTATGCTTATTGACAGGGGGAGCATTAATTTTATTTTATATCTTTGCTCTTTCTTTGTCATAATCAAAAAGGGGGAGATTGTTGGCCTAGTTAGGCTTACAAACTCTTGATTTTAATGATAACAAAGTAAAGTTATCTAATATGTTTCCAAGTGATATTATTTCAGGCAAAGATGATTTGCTCAAATTTCACATACCCTGACATGAAAGCTTACAAGGATCAAGGAACAAGGAAAGTCACACATGAATACCAGAGATCCATAATGAAAGCTCATAGAAGTCTGAAACGTTAAAGAGCAGCATTAAAAGGACTCAAACAAATATGAATTTTCATTTTGAAGCTCATTACGCAAAGACACACTTAGAAATTTGAAGTTTTAAAATCTTGGAACATGTTTTTCAAAGTTAAACAAATTTATACTCCAAGAATATCTAAGCAAAAATGAGAGAGATAAAAATGTTTTTCAAAAGAAAGAAAGTCTGCTGGACAGACAACTGGCAAGTTAAACAACCTAAACTAAGAAGAACAGAAGTCTGACAGATGACTGTTAACCAGCTGACAGACGACTGCCAGTGTCAAGTGAGACACCTGTATGTGCTCAGCCAGCCAACTGTCATCATTCTATGTGTTTTGAAAAACTAATTTGTTTAGTGACAGATGACTGCCACCATGAGGACAGCTGACTGCCACCTTTCCGTTTGAAAAAAAAAATATGTATGATATACATGGACAGATGACTGCCAGTGACTACACAATCGTCTGGCTCGCGACATATTTTAAAATTTCCAAAGGGCATATTTTTGAAATTTAAATTATTTGAAGCCTAAACTAATTTACAACTTGGACCCTACTCCAAGTAAACTTAGGGAACAAGCAAGAAGTCTTTTTACATTTATAAATACCCTCAAGGTTCATTAATTTAGACACCAAGAAATCAATTCAGCTATCATACACTCTCAAAGCTTACTGAAATTCTGAAAGTTATCTATTGCTTTCATCTCTCACGAAAATCTCTGAAGTCTTGCTGAGTTTCTCACTGTGTTTGTGCATCGATTGTTGATTCTTTCATCTATTGAAAGATACTTACGGTGATAAATCTTTAGAGCTTCATATTGAATTTTCATATTCTAAATTTACTGAAGTACATAGTTTTTCAATATGTACTAATCATCTCTTTGAGGAGCAAGTTCTTGTACGCCTTGTTTTGAATCTTTGTAACAGATTGATTGACGGTTCAAGTACTGAATCGTTGGACCAAACAAGGGGATATTGTTTGCAGAAGACGGGCTCTAGCCTTACCCAAGGATTGTTGTAACTTGTATTGTTCCACCTGGTAAAGGAATGGTGATAGTGAATCCTTTGGTGATTTTGCCAAGGACGAGGACATAGGTTGTGTTAAAGCTGAACCTCGTAAAACCCTGTGTTCTTCTTTCTTTTCCATACTCTTTATTTTTTATCAAAAGTTACAATCTGTGTGGTTGCTTTAAAATTAATAAATTTTGAGTGTTTGGTTGTTAAATAGACCGGACGGTAATTTGTTTTGGTTTGATCAGCATTGATTACGGAAACCGAAAGGGACTACGTTGGTTGATCTTCCTTAACTTATTATACTAAAAGTTTATTTAAAAGCTAAACATTGGGAAGAAGTGTAATTGTGATACAGGGCTTCTACAAGTTCAGCAAATTTTCATATTGATACAGAGCTATTATTATAAGAATTGAGTGGTTGATAATTTTACTTTGATTGTGATTACTCTAAATTAATTTTGATTGTATTTGAGCATTAATTATAACACAAAAGTTATTAAAAAGGAGGAATAAAATTTTTAAATCCCAATTCACCTCCCTCTTAGGAAAGCTATTTCAATTTCATGACCCTATAGAGCAATACGTGTTATTTTCAATGCGTTTTGTCCTCTCTCACCCATCTTAAGATTACTCCAAGTTAAGCAGGCTTAACTGTGGAGTTCTTATGTGAATGCTCCTGAAAAGAAAGATACACCTTGTTAATATGGGTAGTAACATCAAATCCTTTTTAAACCTTTCTTCCACAGGATATCACATTGGGAATACACCAATTCCAACATACAAGCACCGAGAGAAATCATGGGGGCAATTGTGAGAAAATCAAGTTGGACTTGGGTCCATTAACTATTAATCTTGTATCTAGTCCAAAGCCCAATTGAGCCAAAGATAATTAAATCCAAATACCCATAGCCAACCAAGATTTGCCATATGGCGAATGACATCATGTTGACGTCACTCTACTATACAGAAATTCAAAAAAATAAAAAATAAATAAATAAATAAATAAAGTGAGCCACGTGTCACCATTGTGGGTGGACACATGACCCACTAAGCTAACCTAAGTTGCACCAGTCTGATTTTGGAACCACTAGTTTTATTTATTTTATATTTATTTTATATTTATTTTAATTTTTAATTTTTGTAAAGTTGAAAATAATAAAAAAAATTAGAAAAAAATAAGGAAAATCTTTTAAAAATTAGGAAAAATAAATAAATAAATATTTGAGTTATTTTGACTTAAATAAATAGAAAAAATGGAAAATCAAAAAAGCAAAAAAAATGAGAAAAAACCTTTAAAAATTTAAGAAATTTTTTGAAAAATGTTAGAAAATTTCATAAATTTTCTATAAAATTTTGAAAAAAAAAATTAAGAATGTTCTAAAGAACTAATTTGCTTAAAATTTGATGGTTTTATTAGATTTGTGTGTGTGTGCGCGCGCGCGCGTCTCAAGGATTTAACAAGTGGGTAAAGAGATGCTTCAGACCTAACTTATATTAGTTTTGAGGGAGATTTATCTAACAAATTTCTCTCGTTTGGAGGTCTTATTAGACATTCTTAAATCGTACTATGATTTTCATTTTCTTTTTAAATTTTATTTATTATTTTAAAGAGTTAATTAAAGAGCATTAAATTTAATTTAGGAATAATTAATTATTAATTAAGTATCGTTCGTAGAATGGGTGTATAGGGGATGCTGATACTTTCTCCTCATATAACTGAACTCTCAATCTCAGTTTTTGTTAATATAGACTGATCAATAAGTTAATTAGGTGAACTAACCACACCTAGAAAAAGAATAGGTTAGTAGCTACTCCATTGAACTTCTAATATTATTATCTCTCGTCATTCCGAATCCTTTTTTGAGATGTTGCGACAATATCATTTTTTTTTAGTAATATAAAATATAGACAAAGAGATTTCAAAATATAGCATAAATGAAAGGCATAAATTAACTAATATTTTTAATTAAAAAGATGCATATGTATTTAATGCATTACAAATACTTAAGAAATGTATTGGGCAAATTGATATCACTTGCTAATTTTTTGTAAATCTAAATATTAATTTTTTAATGATTATATATATATATATATATAGAGAGAGAGAGAGAGAGAGAGAGAGAGAGAGAGAGAGAGAGAGATTTTAAAGATTAAAATCTTTAAGATAGATCATCATTCAAAAACAAAGAGCAATAATTGTACTATTAATTCTTAGCTTCCAGCCCTGCCTAATCATTCCGGCCGCAGTTATGACATGCAGCCATCATATAATTGACAAGCAAGGATATATCTATATATATATATATAGATATAGATGTAGGTGGAGCCCCTACCTGGCCCTTGAAAGATGTATGTATATATCCATCATGATTAGACAGGACCTCTTCTCCAATAATTAACAAAAATCTAATTAATTAAAGAGGAACCTAATCAAATTAACAGTAGTACTTAATTAATTACTTCCCACTAGGTACGCATTTCCAACTTGGTAATATACCAAATAATATCCATCGTGGCTCAAAACAAAGAGTCCACTGTTGACTTCCCTAATATAAATAATTGAGTTTATATACAGTGATAATTGAGTTGAGACATTTTAATGACTTGTCAGCTACCCTAATCAGTTGTCTTAATTATGAAACTGCCACTTCCATTCTATGTTAGATGAAAAGATAGGCTTTGAGCCAGGGCTGCTCGCGCCAGAGTTTTTTTCCTGTTTATTTTTATTTTAAAATAATATATTAAATAATATCATGTTCTGGAAAATATTTTTCAGAATGATGCTCACGAAATCTCACTGTTTGGTCTAGTAAGATTTAAAGGGTTAGACAAAACGGGTGTTGACACGTGTCAAGGCAAATCTCGTTAGACCAAGCAGCGAGATTTGCCTGGGAAATGGAACGGCCTATCAGTGTGTAACGCATGACAAATCTTGCTGCTTGACCCAGCGAGATTTGCCTTGACACCCTTCAAATCCTCCTTTCTCCTTCACTTCCCTTGCGAACACACAATCACAGCAGAGAGAGTAGAGAGTCTGGCAGGGAGAAGGACGGCAGCAGCAGGTGGTCGTTGGTCTTGGCAGGCGACCGTTCGACGTAGCAGGTGACTGTTCAGGAGCTTGAGTAAGCTATAAAAGGGGGAAAATGGGGTATGTATTTCTTACCCTAAATCTATTTTGTTTTCATTGATTATTCTTGATTAATTTGAATTGGCTTTGAAGATTTGATATTATAGATTCATAATTTGTATTTTGCTTTCGATTTGTTGTTTGGAAGCTGCATTTGGAACCCCCATCTAAGGCAAGGCTTTTTTTCATTATTTGTATTTTATCAAATTAAAATTGTTATAAATTGATTTATTAAATATTGTTGGTTAATTTTCTTTATAACTACAGCTATAGTACAATTTTTTTTAATTATTAGCATATAAAATTTTTTCCAGTGAGGTGTTTTCAATGTGTAAAATGATATGTAAATGGATTTTGCTACTAAAATCTTTATAATTCTTATTTTTTGTCCACTTATTGATCAATTATTTTGTTTTAAAATTTATTATTTGTTGGCACTTCTAGATCTAAATTTTTTTCAAAAGTCATGTTATTATTTATCTAAATGAATGTGTTTTATTTGCTAATATTATTTGCAAGTACTACACTTTTACTGATAATTTTATTATCATGCGCAATAATTATAGTGGTAAAATGATTTGGTTTTAAAAATTAAGGGTGTGTTTAAAAATTGATTTGATTTTGAGTAGTGGATTTCACCAAGAAAATATGCATCAGAATATATAATTTTTAATTAAAAAATAACAATATGAATTATATTAACCATAAAATAATAATTAAAAATGGTGAAATATTATTAAAAAATTTCACAATCATATGTTAATTCACTATATGATATATATACGTGCAAGCTAACCAAATACATCTATACATACACATACTCTCATATTTATACATGTATACAAATATACATATGCAAACTCGCATTCATGTGCACATATATGTATTGTTGTTAATTAGATGGTAGCCCAATCCAGTGTTGACGCGTGGCAAGCAAATCACGCTATTTGGTTAGCAAGATTTGCCTAGGATAAAAGTCGATCTTGATACGTCACAAATTTCGTTGGACTAAGTAACGAGATTACGTGAGCGTCATTCTGGGAAATATTTTCTCGAATAGAGTATTATTTAATATATTATTTTAAAATAATAACAAACCGAGAAAAATTTTTGATGATGGAGACTAATTCCACCGCCGAGGAGAGAAAGATGAAGGCAGCGAGTTTTAAAAAATGACCATATCTCATCCAGGCACCTATTCAAAGAAAACATTTTTTATTAAACAATCGATACCAGTATGTTCACAAATTTCATTCACAACTTTCATATACATTCAAAGTATCAAATTATTGTAAAAATTTTGATAGAGTCTCCTTTTAAAAAATGACCATATCTCATCCATGCATCTGTTTAAAGAAAATATTATTCCTAAACAATCGATACTAGTATGTTCACAAATTTCATTCACAACTTTCATACACATTCAAAGTATTAAATTAATGTAAAAATTTCGATAGTCTCCTTTTAAAAAATGACCTTATCCCATCCATGCACCTATTCAAGGAAAATATTTTTCCTAGACAATCGATACCAGTATGTTCACATGAGCACCTGTTCAAATGTTTCATGTATAAGTCCATGGGAAACAATATATAAGAGCACTTGTTCAAATCCATGCAACTATTAAAAGAAAATAATCCACCGTAGGCATACCACCAACTTCCTCACTCATATCAATATGATGTGTTTGTTGGGTGTCTTCCTCCACTTCAGCCAAATGCTCGGTGGGCGTCCCCGGCTTCCTATCTAGGGCGACACCCATTTGAGGAATGCTTTCGACATATAATTGCACGTACAATTAAATATGTCAGATCTACGCAGTGTGCATCCAATACAATGCGCAGACCATAATCATCAGTTTCGAGAATAGCCTTATAGAAGACTGTATCATTGAACCCTCTCATAGGGTATCTTGCGGTCACCCGCAATGCGTATTGATTTGGATCAATATACAAATATTTGTATATCTTCGAATACAATTAATTTACATCACACCTATAGCTAATTCGAATTGGTCGAACCGGATGAGTACTATAACTAACACCTTTTACTCCGGTGATAATTTCTCCCCCCCCCCCTATATACAACAACACTGTCACCGAAACACTGCTTGAGCTTCCTGCCATTTAGATCAACCCTTGGGAAATAGAAAAGACCTACAAACAATAAAATTGTATATGTAAGCGCATGGCATAACAGCTATTTTCATTCATGGTAAGCTAATCAACCATAATCATGACTCCATTAATTATGCAGTAATCCTTTAAAAAAAAGTCTAGCATGCAACATTTGTTAATCATTCAGCACATGGTTTATACACTTTGAATATTTTGGATGGGAAAAATTTTATAAAAAATTTGGCAGCATGTCGTTTGTCGCGACATCCCGAACCCACCAACACTGGTGGGTGTAGCTACGAACTGGGAAAAATGGTGAATTTTGAAAAGAATATATTTTCGTGGAAAACATGGTGTGATGGAGTCGCCACTAACCTTTTGAAGTGTGGTTAGAACACTTGATTGATACCCAATTAAGGGCAGAATTGGTCTGCGTTGTCAAAGTCGAGTCTAGGTGTACGGTTACATGAGGAGAAGGTATCAGCACCCCTTACACGTCCGTTCTTGCGAATGGTACCAGATTAATTGAAAATTATCTAAAAAATTAAAGGTAATAAGTGTTTAAGATTACTCCTTTCCAAAATCGAAAAATGGAGGTACGGTACAGGTATTCCCTTATACCGGGGCGTATCGTACTCTGAAGAGTTTATGCCTCCCTTTGAAATCATTGGGATCGAAAAATAAAAAACATAGGGTATAAAATACACTCCTGGGATTTTGAAATTTTTATAAAATTCTTTAAGTATGGAAAATATATTCTGGGAGGTTTGAAATTTAATTGGAGGTGAAAAAATGAGTTTCTCAGCTAAAAAATATTTTTTGTATTCTTTAGATTTTTCTAAATTTTTATATTAATTTTCTTATATATTTTTTCCAAAAAAAATTAAATAACAAAAAGGTAATTAAGCAAAAATAATGAAAATCAAGTAAAAAACATTTTTAGAATTTTTTCTCAATTTTCTACATTTTTTGTGATTATTCTAATATTTTTATGATTTTTATTGGAATTTTTATGAACTTTATGTATTTAAAGGGAATTATTTGAAATATTAAAAATAAAAGGAAAGAAGAAGAACCAGAGTAATGCAGTTCAGGGGCGGACCTGTCAAACTTTAACCGGTCTGAGGGACATCAGTTTAAGGTCTGGGTCAGGACTAGTGCGCCACGTGGCGTCTTTCGAGTGGCTAGGAGCGTTCGGATGGAGATCAGTTGAGCTGGCATGATTAGGGATGTTGATGGGAGATGCCAATCGGACGGTCCAAGGGGAAACATGTCACGCTTGCGCGTGTGGGGAATAGATAGCCCATGTGTCACTCAACGGATGGGGGGACACGCGCGGGTGAGGATTATTGAGGTGGCAAAATCCCAAGCATCCACGAGGAGATTATCAGACGACCCCGAAGGCTAGCACATGTCCTCTTGCTTGCATAAGTACTCCACGTGTCAACCAGCGGAGATCGAGGGGTCGTCTATTGTAGTGAGCATTGATAGGGGGAGGAGACATGGCCGCCATATGGTAACATGCGAATGGATGAGCAAACCCTCATTAATGCTCCTAACACGAGGGAGAGCTTAGCCGTTGATAAGGTGTTAGATCCAATGGTGGTGAAGAGAAGTGCCTCTCAGCTTTGAATGCTCGGGGAACAGAGTTGTCGCATGTCGTATGGAGGAGCAAAAGGGCAAGTACACGTGCCAGCCATAATAAATGCTCTTGGCACTATGCAATTACCACCGTTGATGTCGCATAGGGATCCAAGGGTGGAGATTTGATCCGCTCAGATCTCTTCTCATGGCATGATATAATCCGTCCAATGAAGGGTTAATCCAAAGGCTTATGGAGAGAGCTCGCGTGCTTCTATGTGCATTAATGATGAGGGCGATGAGCTAGCCAAGTGTCACCTAGCGAGTGGAGAGGCGTGCAGATACTTATGGTGGCATCTAAACTAGACAATCTCGACCGTTGCTGATCTATGAGGATCGGACGGCTACCAAGATTATTGATGCGGTGAGATCTGGGCTATTGATGAGTGATAAAAATGGACGGGCGCAAGAGAGCCACGTGACTTTTTTTATCAAACGGATTAGGGAATGCCACGTGGTCAAATCCTATGGCTCTGAAGGTACACATATTTAAACTCAAAATTTTTGGTTTCCCCATTTTTTATTCTCCCTTTCTCTCGAGCACTCCTCTTTTCTTTCTTTCACCTCTTCTCTCTGTGTCGTCTCTCCTCTGGTTCTCTCCTTCTTCCTTTTTCTTTCTTCTTACTCATGTGACAAAACCCTAGCATCATTTGTTCTAAAACCTTAAAACCTGAAATCCCCTAATCCTTTCTTTCAATCCTACTTTGTTTCTTTGAACCCTAGATCCTCATTTTTCAACTTCTTCGATTCCCTTTTTCTGTGAGCCGAGATTAGATCTTGAGAACCCTAACCTCAGTTCCGACTCATTTTTACCATCTCAAAACCTAAGCTTTAAGCTTTACTCACCCTAACGAGGGCGAAACTAGAGACACTCATTGGTGGGGTGACCATGCTGATGAGACTCCTGAAGACTTTCAAAGGAAATGATCAAAGGGATTCTTGGAAAGGTTCATTCGAATTTCAAAAAGATGAGTTCTTCCTCCTCTCTCTCTCTTTTCTTTTTCTCTTTTTTTTTTGACTTTCATTTGTTTATTTTTTTCTTGTGATTTGATGTGTGAGTATGTGAACACTGGTTTGTGATGATCATGTGTTGGGTGTTCTGATGTTTTGGGTGAGGTATTAGGATCTTTGGTTAGGGTTTGTATCAAGGGTAGGAGATGAAGATGAGTCAGCTCATCTTCGATCTGGTGGGTGAGTGTCAAGGTTGACTCGGCCGATTCAACTCGGCGTGAGTGTGTGTGTTGATCTCACTGAACTCGGGTGAGTTCAATGCACTGATTTCACCGAACTTGGGGAGTTCAGTGTGTTGACTCGAGTGACTGGGTTGGCTCGTGTCAGGTTTGGGTCATGTGTGGGCCTTGAGATTTGCAAGGGTGGGCTCGGGGTGATGGCCTTTGACTGTCTAAAAGGAATTTGGGCTCAAGGTCAATGGACCTAGAGTTTTTTTTTTTAATTAAAATGGGAATGGAGCTTTAAAATGAATATGGGCCCTAGTCCTAAATGGGAACTCGGCATCAGGGATTTTCAAAAATAGGCTTGGGGGTTCTCAAGAATTGAAATGGGCTTGAACAGGGACATTTTAAAATGGGCCAACCCTGTTGCATTTTTAAAACAAGGGCTGGGTGCCCTTTTTTAAAAAAAAAAAAAAGGCCTGCCCACTCAAAATTTTAAAACAAGGCCTAGCTTTTAAAAATAGGAATTGGGTCGGGGACTTTTAAAAGATGAATTGGGCTTTGGTTTAAAACGCGAGTGGGCCGGTTACGTTTAAAACGGATTTGGGCCTCATTTAAAAGAAGGGTGTGGACTGGTTTTTGAAAAACGAGCAGGGGAAAGATGAAATTGAACCGCGGGTTACATTTTGACGGGTCTGGCTTGAAGGGTACTCAATAGGTAATGGGTCTGAACTTGAGTTCAGACTTGGTGGGTGTTGAAAGGGTCGAACCTGACTTCAGGTTCGGATCAGATCAAGGGTCTTGATCTGGCTACTAGGTCTCGGGTTCAAGTCTGGTTTTAAGGATTGGGAGTCTAGTCAGGTCTACAGTTATCTCATGTTTGAGTTCAAACTTGAGACTTAACTCTGTATTCACATTCACACACTCACAATTATCACATGGAACAATCAAAATTGGAGATATAGTTTAAGATTGTTACCCTTATCTTCTTTCTCCCCCGGCCTTTGCTTCTTTTTTCTCAGAGTCTTTCTGAATGCTCTGCTCCGGTGTCTGGTCTTGTGACTGGTTTGGTTCAATTCTGAATTGCTCCTCTTCTTCTCTGCCCTCCGCACTAGGTACTGTAGAGCCTTTCTCTGCAACTCTCCTTTTGTCCTCTCCTTCCCGGCTCTACAATTTAGCAGAGTTTCAATCATCTTACCCTCTGAATTCTATGCTCTCTGCAATGTCTCGCAGAGTTTCCTCACTTTTCTCAATTTCTATCTCTTTCTTTTAATTTCTGAAGGGTGCTTCTGTGCTCTCAGTCTGGTCCCTAGCTATAGTGCGAGCCTCCCTATTTATAGGGAGGCTCTTGGGGCGCTTTGGTGCCAAAACTTTCTTCCAGCATGGATTATTCTCACGAAATTCCCCAATAACAACCTGTCAAGGAATATGATTTATGTTATATTTTATTTTATTATTTTGAAATTTTGTTGCTAACTAATTCTACCTTCTCTCTCTTTTTTCTATGCAGATGAACTTGGAGCACACCAGGTGGCAGCTCTGGACTGGTGGGCATGACATCAAACTCATCGTTTTTTTTTTTTTAATTTCATTTTTTTTTTTTTTTGTATTGTGATATATTTACCTCCAGGTTGCTTTCCCTGCAACTAATCTTTGTACTCTCATGTATTCTTATTTCCATGTATGTATATCATTTTATTTCTCTATATGTACATTTCTTTTTGTATTTTGCACTTCACGCGTGTACCCAACACTGCAATTGGGCATTGTTCTTAAGGGGTGAATTGGTCTTTTTAAAATCAACGCCCTAGGTGAGTATCCTAACAGTAGTATTTTCACATCCCTAATGTAACGACTTGCTAAATTTATTTTTTTTATACTAATAAATACTATGAAATCTCACTGCTTCGTTATTTTCTAGTTACTATAAAATCATCAACCTAAACAGCGAGAAGCTGAAATCATATCACCATAATCATATATATATAATACCAGAGTGCCAGAATATTCCCAAAATATACATACACAACTATTCTCAAAATGCCCTCAACAGAAACTAGGGCTATACAAAAGTACTCCCTTCCCAAAAAATACTCACCCTACTGATAGGGCAGCACTGTAGCCCTCTACCTGCAAGCCTGATCTGCTCGCCTAACTGGATCACCAAAAAAATATCAATTTACTGGGATGAGACGACGCTTAGTAAGACGAAATATTCTATTTCTTGTGTGTGGCAAGTGAGCTACATGCTTGTAAAATCTGATTTAGAAAATATCATAAATAACAAAGCTGAGTCAAACCTGTATGCCTGTTGCAATATAAATCATACCTATGTTGCTTAACATAAACTGATTTTCCTAAATATTTATTCATAATACTACTAATATCTATAGGTATGATTATTTTCTGTAAATCTGATTATAAATATATATAATAACTGAAAAGATTCCCTAGATGGATAACTAAAAGTCATGATTTAACCCCTCATGACAGGGTTGTGCAGCCCGAAGGTGGGACCTAACCTGGCTAGCCGACTAGGGTAAGTCAGCTGAACTCTAACAATCAGATCAGCCCCCTCAACCCATATCTGATGGGGAGCCTGTCCACAACATAGGCACGATCGACTTCTGAATACCACATACTATCTAAGTAGTGGTTGCACTCTGAACTGAATATAACTACGGTACCGTGCTCTACTGGTTGAATACGGTCCATCAGGGTCTGATACTATATATAAATAACTGATATTTCTAAAATACTGCTTTTACCATGATTTTGTAACAATTGAAATAACTATAACATTATATAAACTGATCTGAATAGATTATAATAACTGAATATCTAAGATATCTGCATGACTGAATAACTGAAATATCAAATTAACTATAGTAACTGAATGTTATGGTTTCGAGGTTTATATATCATAGTATTCTGAAAATACTGTAAAATACAAGTTTCTGTACGTATACTGTACATCATGGTATTTTGAAAATCATATAAACTCTGTGTTGATTTAATATTAAACTCATGCCACACAACTAAATAATAATATTATCAGGCTCTGAAAACTATATATATGGTCTGAATAATAATTTGCCAAAAACATATGATTTGTACTGAATCATAATAGAATTGCCTAGCATAGCATATTTCTCTTACCTGATTCCTACTAAAATCTCCTACTGCAACAGGTCCTACACCAGCAGGGTTCCCCACTCAACACCCTAAAAACAACATTTACCAGAACAAAATATCAATATTTCTTCGACTACTACATTTCCTACAACTGCTGGAAAGTCAAATATTGCATAAAAGACCTTACCCTAAATTTGGGATGAAATTTAACTTCGTCCCACCAACGATCCACTCCGATAGACTTGGAGAGAACTTTCCCTGGAGCATTGTGGTGGCCTCAGATCGTCGATCCAATGACTAACGGGGCTGGAATCGAAGAGAGAAGAGGGAAGAATCGTAGAGGAGAGAGAAAAAGAGGATTTTGTTGATAATTTGTGTAAAACTCCGAGTTTAAGACTATTTATACACTAGCCTTCGTCGACGAGTCACGTCACCTCGTCGCATGAGGTCAAGAAGGCAACTAATTGACGAACTTCCCCCCTCATCAACAAAATTCAGAGTCGCCCGGATATCCTCTCGATATCTACTCATCGACGAAGCACACCCTTGTCGACGAATTCTGCTGCCCCCTTTTGTTACTGTTTCCATTTCCCTCTCTTTTTATTATTTAAATACCATTATTCTTTGGATCATTACACCTAAATTCAATCTAGTGCAAGTAAAATAAATAAATTGTAATATGTAGTAGAAATTAAATAACGCAATTTAATCAACAAAACATGCACCAGAAAACAGTAAGGAAATAAGTGACACCAAGAAATGTTATCGAGGTTTGGCAAATTGCTTACGTCTCCGTCTTGGCTAACAAGCACAAGGATTACCACTATAATGCTCACTTAAACAGGTGGAGTGGCACCTAAACAACCAGGTCAATTAGCATAAGGCTGACCTCAACCTTTACACACAATCCTTACCAGGCTGGATTACCGCCCCCTCAGGCCACATGGGGAATACAACAGTATGTTCTCAATAATGAAACTGGTACAGTGATTATGCTTTCATGTAAAGCAGATATGTACCCATATAAACAATCACATACACCACTAAATGATATAATGAAGTAAGCTCAATGTGGTCTAAGATGTCTACTCTCATATATGTATACAAGTGTTGCAATCAATGTGTGAGAGTGCAAATAATATGATCTTTGTGTCAAAATAATATTTTCAATCACAATGCTCAAACAAAGATACTAGCCACACTTCAGATATCTCAACAGATGATTTTTTTCAAAGTATATGCCTTAAAAGATATTTAGATTTTGTTTGCAAAGATGGTTTGATCTTTGTGTTCAAAAAACAATACTAATCAAAGAATATTGCAACAAAAGTCTTTAAAACATAAGCAATATCT
The DNA here is from genome assembly GCF_029873635.1 of Malania oleifera. Lineage (NCBI taxonomy): Eukaryota > Viridiplantae > Streptophyta > Magnoliopsida > Santalales > Ximeniaceae > Malania > Malania oleifera. The sequence continues at coordinate 40,094,662 of NC_080421.1, read as the reverse complement.
CTCCAAGAATTTTTATCAAAATGAAACACACGATATATTTGAAAATGATTTGAAAATATTTTTAGCAATCAAAATCGAATGAGAACTCCTCAAGATTTTGCAATAATAGTGCAATACTTAGAAGTTCAAGTAAAGTCTTCTTAGGAAAGACTTATTGATAAAGTATCCTAAGAAAACTTGAGGTCTTGCTCTCAAACAAAATAATATCAATCAATCACAAATAGGAGAGAGCAAACCTATAAGACAAGAACACTCAATTCACACTTATAAACGAATTTTTGGCAATATGGCAAGGTAAGTATGAGTGTAAGATGCTTGGTAGTGAATAAGAGAGATTTTTGAATTCAAAGAATTTTCACTAATCAAGTTTGCTAATCTTTTCAAATGAGGGGGTATATATAGGCTGCCCCTTGATTATAGCCATCTAGGACACATAGGAGATTATTAATTCTGTTTTAAACCATTTTAACCCAATTAACCCTGTTTAAATATTTTAACCATGGCAAAAATAATATGGTAACCTAAGAGCACCAGTCGACCGAAGGTGAGGTTCGGTTGACCAAGTATCCAATTTCGGTCGATCAGGTAAAATTTGAACTGGAAGTTCGGTCGACCAGAAAATAGGGTTCCAAGGCGATTTTTCCATTTCCGCGCGGTTCGGTTGACTGCGTGGATTTAAACTAAGTGGTTCAGTTGACCAGGAAGTTGGCCAAAAACATGTGGGAACTCGGTCGATCAGGTGGTTGGCTTAAGCTTTTAGGTGCGGTCGACCATATGGTCAAATGTTTGACGTGGAGGGAGTTCGGTCAACCGGGTGACTTGAACTAGGTAGGGTTCAGTCGACCATGTAGTGGTGAAACTATTGACCCGATGATGGGTTTGGTTAACTAATAGATTTATACTTGTGAAGTACGATCGATCGAACATGCATTTTTAATGCATTTCGGTTCTATTTCCTTATGCAATCACCCTATCCATATAAGCATATATGTTTGTGCATGTATGAGTGTCCTAGGGTCATTCTAGGTCTTTTTTGTTTGAGCTTACCTATCATATCATACAAGTGATGCATATGATTATTACAACCCAAATCCTATTTACTATTACAAACTCATAATAAATAATGAATTTAAATGCATCACAAATAAATTCTTCAGGGCCTTCAACTTTTACTTCTTGTGCCATCATTTTGATTTGTCAATTGTATACATGCACATATCCTCAGACAACCATCAAATACAACAAGTATTTGTTATTATCAAAACTGGGTGTGACCTATAAGGTCAACATTCTCCCCATTTTTGATGATGACAAATACATCATGCAAAAAATGGGTATAGCCTTAGAAGGCTCCCCCTAACAATGTGTATTATGTTCAAGTTTGACAATGCAGATTATTTTTCTTAAGTGCAAATTATTTTTCTTAAGTGCAACCCAATTTTTACCTCTTCATCTCCCCCTTTTGGCAACAGAAAAAAGTGCTAAAAACATAAATAGCCAAAGGCATAGGGTATGAATCATTTAAATACACAATAAGATTTGGAAAAATTTTAAAATTTTCGACAGCATGTTGTTTGAAAATAGAACATTTTCCCAAAGATACCTGCATGAAAATGACCTGTTTTGAGTTTTAAGATCTAACAATTTATTTAGAACTACTTAACTCAAACAGTTCCAATATGATCAAGACATAAAACGTAAATACAATCATCATCATGCAGTAGATATGAGAATTGTGCATTGCAAAACATAGTCAATTTCATAAAGTCTAAGCCAATGAAAGATATCACTAGTTATATTTGTTGTTAGACTCTAAAATTAATTGAAAGCTCCCCCTAAATTTATGCAAACTATGAAATATTTAGGAAGCTTCTCTACTATGCATGAGACCTAATTCACGTCTAATTTGTATGAACCTATCTTCTAGAAGTGGTTTAGTGAAAATGTCTGTCCACTACTTATTAGTGCATACAAACTCAAGAGCCACATCCCCTTTCTCCATATAATCACGAAGGAAGTGATGTCTAATTTCAATGTGTTTAGTTCGTGAATGTGAGATAGGATTTTTAGAGATGTTGATTGTGCTAGTATTTTCACATTTAATCGGTATTGTATCATAGTGCAATCCAAAATCCATAAGTTGTTGTTTCATATAAAGAGTTTGAGCACAACAACTTCAAGTCACAATATATTCTGTTTCGGCTGTGGATAAGGCAACTGAGTTTTATTTCTTGGAGAACCAAGAAATGAGAGATTGTCCTAAATAGTGACAAGTGCCGCCGATACTTCCTATCAACCTTACTACCAGAAAAGTCAGCATCAGTATAACTCACAATCTCAAAGGTAGTATGCTTAGGGTACCATAAGCCTAACTTTATAGTTTTAACTAGATACCTAAGGATTTGTTTAACTACTATTAGATGAGACTCCTTAGGAGTGGCTTGAAATCTAGCACATATACACACACTAAACATAATATCAGGCCTACTAGCAGTGAGATATAGAAGACTCCCAATCATGCCACGATACAATTTCACATCAACAGGGATCTCTTGCTCATCTTTATCAAGTTTAATGGAAGAACTCATAGAGGTACCAAGAATTTTACAATCTTCCATATTAAATTTCTTTAGCAAGTCCCTGACATATTTAGACTAGCATATGAAAGTTCCATATTTAGTTTGTTTAATTTGCAGCCCTAAAAAGAAACTAAGCTCACCCATCATGCTCATTTCAAATTCACTTTGCATGCATTTGACAAATTCATTACACAACTCATCATTAGTTGCTCCAAAAATGATATCGTCAACATAAATTTGAACAAGGAGCATATCATCATTTTTGGATTTGATGAAGAGTGTAGTGTCAATCTTGCCAAGGGTAAACTTATTTTCTAGTAGAAAACCACTAAGCCTCTCGTACCAAATTCTAGGAACTTGTTTTAATCCATACAAGACCTTAGATAACCGGTAAACATGATCTGGATATTTATGATTTTCAAAACCGAGTGGTTGTTCTACATATACTTCTTCATTAATATAGTCATTTAGAAAAGCGCTTTTAACATCCATTTGAAACAATTTAAATTTTTTAAAAGCAACATAAGCAAGTAGCATATAAATGGCTTCTAACCTAACTACAGGAGCATATGCTTCATCAAAGTCTATCCTCTCTTCCTAATTATAACCTTGGGCAACCAGTCTAGCCTTATTTCTAGTTACTACCTCTTTCTCATCTTTCTTATTTCTATATACCCATTTAGTTCCAATAATTATATGATCATTTGGCCTAGGAACTAGGGTCCACACTTTGCTTCTTTCAAATTGATTAAGTTCTTCTTGCATGGACATCACCCAAGACTCATCCTCTATGGCTTCCTTAATATTTTTAGGTTCTTCTTGAGATAAGAAAGCAGAATGACTCACTAGGTTTTTCAAGGAATATCTTGTGGCTACACCACGGGATGGTTCACCTATGATTTGATCTATAGGATGGTTTCTAATAAATTTCCAATCTCTAGGCAACTCCTCAGCTTCATTTTCATTGTCATTATCTTCAGATGATTTATCATTTACTTCTGAATTTTCACTTGCATTGTTTTCAATAGATAACTTGTCTAAACATTTTCTAATGTCAACATCATCTTCATCATCTTTCTTAGAAAATGGATTAGATTCATCAAACACGACATGGATAGATTCAATGACAGTCAATGTTCTTTTATTGAAAATCCTATATGCTTTACAATTAAGAGCATAGCCTAGGAAAATGCCTTCTTCATATTTAGAATTAAATTTCCCTAGATGTTCATTATCCCTAAGCACAAAGCATTTACAACCAAAAACATGAAAATAGGAAATATTAGGTTTATGGTTGTTCCACAATTCATAAGGGGTATTATTAAGTGACGGTCTAATCAACACCCTGTTCATGACATAGCAAGCAGTATTTATGGCATCGGCCCAAAAATATTTAGGTAAGTTAGGTTCATTCAACATAATTCTACCCATTTCTTGTAATGACCTATTCTTTCTTTCCACGACACCATTTTGTTAAGGGGTCCTAGGTGTATAAAATTTATGTGATATGCCCTCTAGGTCACAATAATTTTATGTACCTTCATTTTTAAATTCAGTGTCTCTATCACTTCTTATATGGGTTATCTTATAGCCTTTTTCATTTTGAATTCTCCTACAAAGCTTGATAAACTGTTCACATGATTCATTTTTATGTGAAAGAAATAACACCCATGTGAACCTAGAAAAGTCATCAACAATGACAAAAGCATATGATTTACTACCAAGACTTTACACAGAATTAGGACCAAACAAATCTAAGTGAAGCATTTCAAGTGGTCTAGTGGTAGATATGAATTTCTTTTTCTTGAAACTTGATTTTGTTTGCTTACCCATTTGACATGCATCACAAATTTTATCTTTTACAAATGATGTTTTAAGGAAGCCTTTTACTAAATCTTTTCTTACTAGTTTTGACAATAAGTCCATGCTGGCGTGTCCTAAGCGCCTATGCCACAACCAACTAGCTTCATATATTGTAGAAAAAAAGTTACTTGTTGTGAAGCTAAGTTATCAAAAGTGGTAGTGTATACATTTTCATGGCATTCTGTAATAAAAAGCAGTTTATGATCTAATTTACTTTCAATTATGCACTTATCATTTTCAAATGATACCTTATATCCTTTATCACACAATTGACTTATGCTCAATAAGTTATGCTTTAACCCATCAACTAATAAAGCATTATCAATAATCAAGGAAGGATCCTTACCATCCTTACCTATGCTGATGATGCATCCCTTTACATTGTCGCTGAACATCACATACCCTCCATCCTTGGGAATGATTGACGCAAATTTAGCCTTGTCGCCGGTCATGTGTCGTGAGCATCTGCTATCTAGGTACCACCTATCCTTGGAGGAGGACAATCTCAAACACACCTACAAAATAGACTAAGTAACTGATGTTGGTCCCCAAATTTTGTTGGGTCCACAGGGGTTAGTAACTGGATCACCCTTAACAACCCACACTCTTCTAATTTTCGCATGCTTATTCCTATGTGGACAATCAAATTGAATACGCTCAATTTGTTTGCATTTAAAACATTTCATTCTACACTTAGGATCTTTAGGTGGGACTTGAGGTTTTGATTCATGTGTGAAATTTCCCAAGTGAAGATTAGGTCGCCTAACATTTTCAACGCCATTAAAACCTAGACCATCTTTACTTAGAGAATTTCTTTGGACACCAAGTAGTTCTTCAAAATTGCGTTTGCCCTCGGTGAATTTAAAGACAATCTTGAAGCTATCCATCAATTTCCTCTCAAGCTCAAAAATAGTCACATCTTTTTCTTTCAAAATCGAAGCATGAGTGGTTTTTGCAATTCTAAACAATTTTGACCAATTTTCATATTTCTTTTTCAAATCATCATTTCCTTTGGTCATTTATTCAACAGTTTAGATACACGAATATATTCAAATTGTAATTCTCTAAATGTAAGCATGCAATCAGAATCACAATCATCTGACAAATAATATGAAGATAATGAAAAAGAGGACGATACCTCATCACCATGTGCCATCAAGCATAGATTAGCAACCTCTGAGTCGCTGTGGTCTGAGTCTGAGTCACTGCTGCTCAATTTATCCCATGAAGTGTCAGCCTTCATGGCTTTCTTCTTTTCTTAGCCTCCTTTTTCAGTAGGGGCCAGTCCAGCTTGATGTGCCTGACTTTATTGCAATTGAAACACGTGGGAGCATTTAATTTTTCTTTTCTTTTACTGGACTCTCCCTTCTCAGATGTAGACTCCCTATATCTGTTGTATGACTTTCTATTCTTCCTGGAGAATTTGCTAAATTTTCTAGTTAGCATGGTCATATCATCCTCAAAATCAGGTTCGCTGCATTCACTAGATGTGTTAGTGGATGTTTTCAATGCAGTCACCTTTTTCGCCCTGTTATGTTCATTGAGTCTCTCATTTATGTCTAATTCATAGGTAATTAGGGGGCCTATCAATTCATCTAGAGTCATGACCTATCCTCATAAATGGTCGTCGCCTTAGCTTCCCAAATAGGAGGCAAGTCTCTAAGTATCTTCCTAATCATCTCATATGTAGGATAGGTCTTACCTAATGCATGCAGTGAGTTTATAATATGTGTGAATCTAGTGTACATGCTCTAAATGGACTCACCTACATTCATCCTAAAGGCCTCATATTCACTAGTCAGCATATCTATCCTACTATCTTTCACATCCCTAGTACCTTCATATGTGACTTCTAACTTATCCAAGATTTCTTTTGCAGTAGCACATGCCATTACTCTATTAAACTCATTCACATCAAGACCACAGTATAGAATATTCATAGCAGTGGCATTCAAACTAGCAGCTTTCATATCATCATCATCATATTCTTCCTTAGTTTTAGGAACTTTAGTTGTACCCTTTGTTTTCATAGGAACATAATTTCCCTTAGATACGATCCTCCACACCTTCCAATCTGTATTTTGAAGGTAGATGCACGTCCTCTGTTTCCAGAAGGTGTAATTAACACCATTGAAAATCAGAGGTCGTTTGGAAGATGGTCCCTCAAGGAAAGGGGTCACGGAGCTATGAGCCATATAAGAACTTTTGCAAAATAACTATTAGTCTATGCTACGTGGCTCTGATACCAATTGTTAACTTTACTGTGATCCCAAGAGGGGGGTGAATTGGTATTTTTAAAATCAATGCCCTTGGTTAATATCCTAAAAGCAGTATTTTCACAATCCTAAAGTCAATCTAGTGCAAGTAAAATAAATCAATTGCAATGTGTAGTAGAGATTAAATGGCACAATTTAATCAACTAAACATGCACCAGAAAGTAGTAAGAAAATAAGTGACACCAAGAAATGTTATCGAGGTTCAGCAAATTGCTTACGTCTCCGCCTTGGCTAATAAGCACAAGGATTACCACTATAATGCTCTTTAAATGGGTGGAGTGGCACCTAAACAACCAGGTCAATTAGCACAAGGCTAACCTCAACCTTTACACACAATCCTTACCGGACTAAATTACCGCCCCCTCAAGCCACGCTTGGAATATAACAGTATGTTCTCAATAATGAAACTGGTACGGTGATTATGCTTTCATGTAAAGCAGATATGTACCCAATATAAACAATCACAAATACCACCAAATAATATAATGAAGTAAGCTCAATGTGGTCTAAGATGTCTACTCTCAAATATTAATGCAAGCATTGCAATTAGTGCGTGAGAGTGCAAATAATATGATCTTTGTGTCAAAATAATATTTTCAATCACAATGCTCAAACAAAGATACTAGCCACACTTCAAATATCTCAACAGATGATTTTTATCAAAGTATATGCCTTAAAAGATATTTAGATTTTGTTTGCAAAGATGGTTTGATCTTTGTGTTCAAAAGGTCATACTAATCAAAGTATATTGCAACAAAGATCTTTAGAGCATAAGCAAATATCTCTCCAAGAATTTTTCTCAAAATGAAACACACGATATATTTGAAAATGATTTGAAAAAATTTTTAGCAATCAAAATTGAATGAGAACTCCTTAAGATTTTGCAATAATAGTGTAATACTCAGAAGCTCAAGTAAAGTCTTCTTAGGAAAGACTTATTAATAAAGTCTCCTAAGAAAACTTGAGGTTTTGCTCTCAAACAAAATAATCTTAAATCAGCCACAAATTGGAGAGAGCTAACCTATAAGACAAGAACACTCAATTCACACTTACAAATGAATTTTTGGCAATATGACAAGGTAAGTATAAGTGTAGGATGCTTGGTAGTGAATAAGAGAGATTTTGGAATTCATAGAATTTTCACTAATCAAGTTTACTAATATGTTGCTAATCTTTTCAAATGAGGGGGTATATATAGACTACCCCTTGATTATAGTTGTCCGGGACATATAGGGGATTATTAATTCTATTTTAAACCATTTTAACAAATTAACTCTGTTTAAATATTTTAATCATGGTAAAAATAATATGGCAACCTGAGAGCATCGGTCGACTGAAGGTGAGGTTCGGTTAACCAAGTGTCCAAGTTCGGTCGACCGGGTAAAATTTGAACTGGAAGTTCGATCGACCAGACAATAGGGTTCCAAGGCAATTTTTCCATTTCCGCATGGTTCGGTCGACCATGTGGATTTGAACTAAGTGATTCGGTCGACCGGGTGGTTGGCCAAACACACGTGAAAACTCGATCAACCAGGTGGTTGACTTAAGCTTTTAGGTGTGGTTGACCATATGGTCAAATGTTTGACCTAAAGGGAGTTCGGTCGAGCGGGTGACTTGAACTAGGTAGGGTTCGGTCGACCGTGCAGTGGTCAAACCGTTGACCTGATGACCGGTTCGATCGACCAACAAATTTATACTTGTGAAGTACGGTCAACCAAACATGCATTTTTAATGCATTTCGGTTCTATTTCCTTATACAATCACCCTATCCATATAAGCATATATGTTTGTGCATGTATGAGTGTCTTAGGGTCATTTTAGGTCTTTTTCGTTTGAGCTTACCTATCATATCATAAAAGTGATGCATATGATTATTACAACTCAGATCCTATTTACTATTACAAACCCATAATAAATAATGAATTTAAATGCATCACAAATAAAGTCTTCAAGGCCTTCAACTTCTACTTCTTGTGCCATCAATTTGATTCGTCAATTGTATACCAACACATATCCTCAGATAACCATCAAATACAACAAGTATTTGTCACTATCAAAAATGGGTGTGACCTATAAGGTCAGCAGGCACATGTCCCCTTCCCTTTTCAATAAAATGTGACCTCGTGTGTTTTTTTTTAAATTTTGACCTCGCCTAAGAATGCCAAGTAATAAAATGACCTTGTGATTCCACAAAAAACCGATTTCAAGTATTGACAGACTTAATTTTGAAAATAAAAAAAAATAAAAAACTCACTTTAAGATCTAAGACTCAAATTAAAAATAAAGGACCCAATTTCAAAATTTAAAGAATTTAATAAAATTAGGAAAACTCAAACCCAGATTAAGTACTTATTTTTTGAAATTATGAGGCTTAATCCATAATTAATTTTGACATTGAGGGACATTGACTCTAATTTAAACTAAACAAAAAAAAAATGGACTCAACCTTTTTGAAAAAATCATATTTCAAACAAAAGAAACTCGAAAATTAACTGAAACCCGAAATGAAATGAGACTCTATTTTTTTTTCTAAAATTCCTAGGACTTGCAATAAAAATACTAGGACTCGGGTATGAAACTAAAGGACTCAAGGACTTGATTTTTGTTGAAAAAGGGTTTCATTCCAGACTCAATGCTAACTTTATTACACTGGGTTTCCTTGGGACGACCTAGTTAAAATTTGGGTGTCGACACTGTCTATAAACAGAATATTTTCCCATCCTGCATATCACAAACCATGCATGAGATATCTTATGAGTTTCTATTCCATGCAATTCACAAGTCACTGAAACAACCATGTAGGTGGCATTCAGTTCAATCAGCATGCACTCCTAATCAACTACCAGCATGCATTTAACAATATTGTATTAATCATGCAGTTGACGTTCCAGATTAATCATGCCCACACAATATATTCAACTATATATTCGTTATTAATTTTTGTTAATGGTATTTTTTAATGTTTTAAAAGGCTCAATCAAGGCTTGCCTCAATGCAAGGCATGCTTAAAACACATTGAGGCTCAACCTAAAATACCATATTCGAAAAAGGGTAACACATTACATGCTGAGGCCAATGCATTTTTACAAAAAAGAACGCGCCTTTTTAGTTGAGGCTTATGCATCTTGGGTGTGTGATTTTCAAGTTAGAATTGGTTAGAAAATTTGAACTACATGTTTGTATAAAAGAAATTTCATAATATGAGTTTATTTCGAAATAATAATTCATTTTCAATTTAAATCAAATCAATAATTCATTTTTTTCTAATACCAAATTTAAAACACTAGATTACAGCATACTTGTCAATTAAATTACACATAAACCATATAACAAATGAAAGGAAGTTTTGATTATTATTTTCTACTTAATATAATTCACATTATTACTTTCTAATTAACAACAATACATATATGTGCATGTGAATGTGAGTTTGCATATGTATATTTGTATACATGTATAAGTATGTGAGTATGTGTATGTATAGATATATTTGGTAAGCTTGCATGTATAAATATCATATAGTGAATTAAAATATGATTGTGAAATTTTTTTAATAACATTTCACCATTTTTAATTATTATTTTTATAGTTAATATAATTCATTGTTATTTTTTAATTAAAAATTATATATTATGATGCATATTTTCTTGGCCAAATCCACTACTCAAAATCAAATCAATTTTTAAACACACCTTTAATTTTTAAAACCAAATCATTTTACCACTATAATTATTGCGCAAGATAATAAAATTATCAATAAAAGTGTAGTACCTGCAAATAATATTAGCAAATAAAGCACATTCATTTAGATAAATAATAACATGACTTTTGAAAAAAAATTTAGAAAGCAAATTTAGATCTAGAAGTGCCAACAAATAATAAATTCTAAATTTATTCAAAATTTTTAAAACAAAATAATTGATCATTAAGTGAACAATAAATAAGAATTATAAAGATTTTAGTAGCAAAATCACAGTTACATATCTTTTTACACATTGAAAACACCTCACTGGAAAAAATTTTATATGCTAATAATTAAAAAAAAATTGTACTATTGTTGTAGTTATAAAGCAAATTAATCAACAATATTTAATAAATCAATATATAACAATTTTAATTTGACAAAATACAAATAATGAAATAAAAGCCTTACCTCTGATGGGGGTTCTAGATGCAGCTTCCAAATAACAAATCGAAAACAAAATACTAAATTATGAATCTATAATAACAAATCTTCAAAGTCAATTCAAATTAATTAAGAATGTTGACCTTATAGGTCACACCCGATTTTGATAATGACAAATATTCTAGTATTTGATAGCTTTCAAGTTTGTGTGCAAGTTTGTATTAGCAAATCAATTGATGGCACACGAAGTAAAATCTGAAGACCCTGAAGATTATTTCTTGTTGCAATTTATATTATTTGAATCTGTATTAATTTATATCGTTCTGTAATAATCTCTGCATGTCATGCATGTAGGTTTTGTAAACTTAACATAACCATAAACTGACCATAGGTATCGAATGTCATTAGGATACCCTTCAGTCGACCGACGCCAAATTTTTTTGGTGTCTTCAAAGACCTTAAAAAGACCCTAGGTCCTAGAACTTACCCATAAAATAGTCCCCAACATCACTCATTATATTAGGGGAATTAAATAGGGCAAAACTCTGGACTTAATTGAAAAGGTTGAGTGGGTTCGAGCGATCGAATCCAAGCCGTGTAAAATGGCTTGGACGACCGAATAAGTTAACATGTTGACTTTATGTTTCGGGCACCCGAACCTATATTGAGCATGTCTCCCTCGGGCAACCGAACTTGTGTTAGGTACTTTTTCAACTACTCGAGCGCCCGAACAATCATGGTCAAAATGGGCTCGGGCGACCGAATTGGCTCAGTTAACTGAACTTGGAACCGAGCACCCGAACCTACGAACAAATGCTACTAACTTTTGTTCGAGCTACTAAGCTAATATTCGAGCTACCAAATTATTTTAAAGTGATTTTGAAAATGAGTCTGTTCGGGCAACCGAACCTCGGTTCAGCCATCCAAACCTTCTCGGGTTAAATTTATTTTACTCAAGGTTAATATGGGTTAAAATGGATAAATGGCTCTTAAGAGTTTTTAGAATTTTCTAAGAATACCTAATAGGTCCCAAACGGTTATATTTTTTACCTTGTCTATAAATATGGGTTCATTTGTGAAGATTAAGATGAGATTAGCCAAAATCATTCGCAAAAATCCTCTTTATCTCAAAATCTCATTTTGCCCAAAATACTCTCAAATATTCATTCCCTTGATACATCTTGATATTGTGAGAGTTTATTGATTGTTCTTGTGTTTATTAGATACTACTAACACTCCCACTATTCTTGTTTGATTGTGTGATTCATTTTTGGGGAGTTTAGTTAAGTTTATCCCACAGATTTCAATTTTGAGTTGGGATAAACTAACAAGCTTAGGGATCTTTGTATTGTCATTGCAAGATTCCCTTAGCTTTGATTTTGTTGTGCAAAAACATTTTCTACAAGTAATAATATTTTTCAAACTACTCTTGAGCTCATTACATTGAAGGAAAATATTTTGAGTTAGTTTGAATATTTGATTAAACATCTTTGAAACTCTGATTGAACATTGAAATTTGATATTAACTTGTTTCAAAGATACAGCTTATTTAGAACACTCTTGAACATTATTGTGATCATATCTTGTTGAGTGTTATTTGCACATATATTTACATCACTAAGCTTACATTACCTATACAGTTGATGTGCATGTGATAGATTATATTGGGTACATATCTTCTTTATTTGATAAGCATATTCATTGTACTAGTTATGCTGTGAAAAATACTGTTCGTATTTCCAAGCGTGGCCTAAGGGGGCTTGATTTAGCCTGGAAGGATCAGGTTGGGGTCAACCTTGTGAATTTGACCTAAGGCCTTCTCTATCCCGCAAGGAGAATTTGTAAAGGTTGATGTCAACCCTGTGCTAATTAACCTGGTTGTAATCGCTGTCGCTCCACCCGTTAAGTGAGCTTTGGTGGAAACCTCGGCTTACGAGCTAGAGGCGGGGAAGCAGACACAGTTGGTCGAACCCCGATAACATATCTGGTGTTGATTTTATTTCCGAAATTTACTTTCTGCACTTGTATGTTTATGTTTATCTTTTAAATTTTTTATTGGATTGTGAATACATAGAAATATCCTAGGTTTGTGAAATACTACTTGCTAGATTAGTTGAACCTAGGGGATTAATTTTTTAAATACCCAATTCACCCACCCCCACCCCCCACCCCCTCTTAGGAATACACCAAGGCTAACAAAGAACAATCAATGAAAAGAAAATAGATTTAGGGTAAGAAATACATACCCAATTTCTCCCCTTTTATAGCTTACTTGAACTCCCGAACGGTCACCTGCTATGCCAAACGGTTACCTACCATGACGAATGGCCACCTGCTAGCCTGCTGCTACTGTCGTTTTCCTCCCTGACAACCTCTCTGCTCTCTTTGTTGTGATTGTGCGTTCATGAGGGAAGTGAAGGAGAAAGGAGGAGTTGAAGGGTGTCAAGGCAAATCTCGCTAGACCAAGCAGCGAGATTTGCCACGCGTCACACATCGATTGGCCGTTCCATTTCCCTAGCAAATCTTGCTGCTTGGTCAAGCGAGATTAGCCTTAACATGCATGACTCACTCTAAAAATGAGCAGTTTGGAAGCTATCCCAAGTATAAGACTTCAGTCATGTAATAATCAGCCCAAGGGTCAGATTGTCTCCTCAGGGAATGCAAATTAAGTCCAAATTTTTGCATAATTCCAAAAGAAATTAAGAAAAGAAAGTTTTACCAGACACGATTCAGATTCGGTTTCCTGAGATTTTTGAGATTTTGTGACGAAATTAAAACAATTTGAAATTTAAATTATGAACCTAGCACACACTAAATTAACGATAAGAAACAGGAAATAGGCACAATAAAATAAACAATAATGAAATTAACTACGGCAAATAATCCTATGTTTAACCATTCAGATAAGAAATAAAACTTATATTAAAAATTTTGGACAACGCCTAAAAAAAATGAAAACTTTACCACGTAACTGAAACATGCAACCCAAAAATTATTCAATTAAATATGAACTCAAACAATACTAACTTTAAACATTCAAGAACTTAACAAAATGCAAACTAGAAATTAAACTTTAATAAAAATCAAATAGAAATTAAAAATTCCAAGACTTTAATTAACACACCACCCTTATGAACAAAATATTAACTTAAACAATTATTTAAAAGAAAAGAGAAAAGAGAGACAATAATCTCAAAACTAAATATTCAAAGCAATATTAAAGTTAAACCAACATCCAAGTAAATAAAAGTAACAAAATTAATTAACTAAATAGAGAGAGAGAGAGAGAGAGAGAGAGAGAGAGGAGAGAGAGAGAGAGAGAGAGAGAGAGAGAGAGAGAGAGAAAGAGAGAGAGAATGATTAAACTCAACAAGATTCCAACCGAATGCTTAAAAAATAAATAAACTTCAACACCTGATTAAAAAAAAAACTTCCAACTATTTAAATAACATTCAAATAAAACTAAACAGAGATAATAAAAATGAGAGATGAGACAGAGAGAGGAGAGAGAGAGAGAGAGAGAGAAGAGAAGAGAGAGAGAGAGAGAGAGAGAGAGAGAGAGAGAGAAGGCAAGCAGGCCGTAGAGGTTGGTGTGGGCGAACACTGGTCGTGGCAGCAGGCAACACTCGGACAGCAAGCAGCAACGCAGCAGTTGAAGCAGCAGAGTAGCAGCAAGTTGAAGTAGACAGAATCCGAGAGGGGCAGCAGAAGCAGCACAGAGAAAAGATAGACCGAGAGTTTTGGGAGAGGAGAAGGAGACGAGACAGAAAAAGAGAAAGACAGAGAGGCTGACAAAGAGACTGATAGAAAAAAGAGACAAAGAGGGAGAAAGAGCTCAGAGGGTTGAGAGTTGAGAGAAGAGAGGGTTGAGAGGAGGAAAACCGAGAGAGAGAGAGAGAGAGAGAGAGAGAGGTACTGGAAAAAATAAAGAGAAAAGAGGGAGAGTGAGAGAAGGAGAGAGGGCGAGAAAGCGAAAAACAGAGACGGAAGAGGTGCTAGAAACCAAGCAAAAGAAAATAAAAAAGAACCAAACTCAACTCCCCCGAAAACCCTACTTTTTTTCCCTTTTAAAATGCTACCCGGGACCCTTTTGCCCCCAACGCACCAAGCCAATGCACACTACACAGCCATGGCCCTCCTTTTGTTTTCCTTTGCATGGCTGGGTCACATCATGACCCAGCCTTCCCCCCCCCCCCCCCCCTCCCCTTTTTTTTTTTCTCTTTTCTGGTTCTCAACACACACACACACACAACCATGGTTGAAGCCCACTCTTCACACACTCTTCACAAGCCCACTCACGTGGACGACCCTTCTAACACATAGCCCATATACATGAAGCCCACGGCCAACTTTCATTCTTGTGTGTATTCGGCTGCATGCATGGTTACAGCCCACAGGCTCCAGCTCATGCACACACACACGCACGCAGGCCCAGCTTCTTTACCCGGTCGCATGGACTTTAAAGCATGCACGCACGTACCATATTCAAAGCATGCACGCACGTACGGTCCTCCACGAACATTTTTAATTACGGATTTAATTTCCAAATATTTCCTGTAATAATAAAATACACAAAATCCGTAAATTATTGAATAAAAATTAATTATTATAAATTGAGCACAATGTTAAAAGATTGAACATAATTAGGCATTTAATTAAAAATATAATCGTTAATGCATGATTTTAAATACCTAATTATGCAATTTAGATTCATAATCAACGCATCAACACCCAATTTGCCTGGCCCTTTAAATTTCGTTGGACCAAGCAACGAGATTACGTGAGCGTCATTCTAAGAAATATTTTCCCGAATAGGGTATTATTTAATATATTATTTTAAAATAAAGATAAACCGGGAAAAAACTCTGCCCGCCCCCTAACCCTACATGAGTTGTACTGTAGAGTAGTACCCACAGGCTGATAACCAATTCCATGCCATTGAGACTTCTATTGCCTCTCTCTCTCTCTCCTCTCTCTCCTCTCTCTCTCTCTCTCTCTCTCTCTCTCTCTCTCTCTCTCTCTCTATATATATATATATATATATATGTGTATGTATAGCTACCTGACTTTACTAGCATGGAGAGTATTTAGATGTATGGAATATTTAAAACAATCTGTTTTGAGCCTTGAAAATATTAGGGAAAAAGAAAAGAAAATATAAAAAATTAGCAGAATTTTAATTTTTTGACTAACCCAATACTCCAGCTTGAACGCGTTTTCGAACTTCTATAGGCTACAAAATCTCTAATTATTAGCAAATTTGCGTGCAACCCACCAATATCCACTTCAAATAAAGAACAAAACTTTTTATTTTTTATATTATTGATGTTTCATCTTCTTTGTTTTTTTATTACATTTGAACATAAATTCATTTTAATAAATTTCAATGATATTTTATAAAAAGAGGAAATGGTACGATCAAAATTCCTTTTTTTATTTTCTTTGTTTCTTTTTCTTCAATAGAAATATCTTAATTTTAATGGAGCTCAAATATATTGTATGTGTAAACAATTTGTAAGTAATTTTTTAGCAATGATAATGATATTTTAGTAATTATAAAAGACAATGTGTAAAACCATACAATGGTTAACAATTATTCAATTAAATAGTAATAATTTGATAATTGTAATAAATAGCAAAGGACTCAATTTTATCGTTCAAAAACATTGAAAGGTGAAATTATGGACGAAAATAATTTCTATATAAAGAGCTTGGCCAAACAAAATGAAGGGGCGCCTTAATATAACAATGAAACTTACAAACCTAATTTACGGATGAGAGTAAAGGGGCATAGCTCCTAAATTACAATGGGACAATATATAGGATGACTTACCCTTTCGAATTAAGACCGTGTAACCCCTTCTAATTCAAGGTGTATAAAATTAAAAGCTTGTAGTAGTTAGCTATAAAAGGAGGGCTCTTGAGGGATCTAGGACATCTAAAAAATGTCATTTCTTTACACTATTACCTTTTCATTATCACCTCTTCTATCCCTAGTTTAAGCATAGAATAGGTCTCATCCCGAAATACATACATATATATATATATATATATATATGTGTGTGTGTGTGTGTGTGTGTGTGTGTGTGTGTGTGTGTGTGCACGCGCGTGTGTGTGTGGGTTTGATTTTGTACTATTGGAGAACCATTTTTTGTTGTAAAATCTCCCCAAGCATCACCTGAATTCCTATTTAAAAGGTTGGGTCGTAGCACGATTCTACTATTTTTTTGGAATAGTTTGGTACATCGTATATGTGCAAGACGAGATTTTGTTGTCCTATGATCATGTCAACCTCACATAACCATTTCAACACTAGCCACTCAAAGGGGAATAATTCTCCCTTATTAGCATTGTCCCCAAAAATATCGGTGCCCCACCCAAAAAGGAAATGGTCCCTATATAGAAATTTTTAGCCTTTTAGAGGAATTTAGGTGATGCTTGGTGAGATTTTACAGCAAAAATAGATTCTCTAATAGGACAAAATCAAACAACTCCTCTACCTATGGCTCCATTAGCAAAAGGTAGGAAGTTACTCCACCCACACATTGGGAGAAATGTCCAAAACTCCTTCAAAACAAATTAAAAGAGTAGCATCCATATGAGATGTTGATAGTGTGGACGCAAATGAACATCATTCCCTAGTGTATAAGAAAAAAGTTAAGACGATATATGATAATTTGAAGCAAATGTCAAAAGAATTTTGAGAGCAATAAGCATCACGCGAACAATCCTTCATACTTTCAAGCCCTCCTTTTACTGAAGAAGTGATGGAAGTGCTTTACTGACGAAATTAAAGATGCTAAGTTTTGATTAGTATGATAGTCCCTCAAATATGAAGGGTTATCTTTACTCATTCAAGACCCTAATGTAGCTTCAAGGGGTTAGACATGTGGGATTGCACAATTTACATGTGGGTAAAATGTAAGTTTAATGCAAACAAAATTTTAGCTATCACTTTAAATTAGATTTATCAGTTAAATGTTGTCAGAATTGATTGAATTGAATCCCTCTAGCCTATTAATAGTAAGCTTCATAAGGGAGGTGGGGAGGACACAGAGATAGAGACTCAAAAAGAGAGAAAAGAAAAGGAATTGTCCATTGAGAATTTTGAGGATTAAGAAGAGAGGTATGAAGATTTGAAATTGAGAAGGAGAAGGAGGATAAAAAAATTCAAAGGCTTGAATTGTGGAAGCAGTGAAGGAGCAGCAGTGAAAGAGTTTAAGAAGGCTCGGGCAAAGGAAGAAAAGGTTACAGATTGGAGAATTCAGAAATAGAGGTTGGTGTTTAAATTTTAAATTCTATATTAGTCATATTTAAATTTCTAGCATGTTGAATGTTGAACTTAAAATTCTATAATTTAAATTAAGTTTGAACAAAATACAAATCAATAAATTCAAAAAAAAAATCTAAAATATTCCAAAATAAATATCAAATATTTGACCCAAATACCCATACTCATATCCAGATCCAATTACCCAGATTCGAATGCCCCAAATCCGACCTAGAATCGGGTCAACTTGACCCGAGTCCTAATTAGTTGACCCGGAGACCCAAGACCTAGGTCCAACTTTGACCTGGGTCCATTGACCTTTGACCCTAACCTGAACCCACCTAAAACTAAGCCCAAATTAGGCTTAACCCTAACAAATCAGCCCTAACCCTAATTTAACCTCACCCAAATTGAAATAGCTAGAGCCTCATCTTGTTCGCCTCATGGGAGAGTGCCAGAAAAACTCTAGAAAATAATT
Source organism: Malania oleifera (assembly GCF_029873635.1). Taxonomy (NCBI): domain Eukaryota; kingdom Viridiplantae; phylum Streptophyta; class Magnoliopsida; order Santalales; family Ximeniaceae; genus Malania; species Malania oleifera. The sequence goes on along the minus strand of NC_080421.1, from coordinate 40,076,070 downwards.
AGAAATTTAAATAAATATAAGGACAAAGAATTAGAAAACTTATCTTCACTCGAGTTTGGATTTGAAAATAGAGAGTCCAAACCTCTCTACTTGTGCTTCCCTTTCAATCCAAACCTGCAAAATGAAGAAAAGAGAGGGTGAGATCTAAAAAGAAATAAAAACAAAAAAAAATCAAAAAATAGAGAAGAATAATAAAAAAATCGAAAGAGAAAGTGGAGGAGAGAGTGAGAGATAGATTCGTGCAAGAGAAGAGAGAAAGCAGAGAGAAAGAGGGAAGGAGCTAGTGAGAGATAGATTCGTGCGAGAGATATACTAGTGGGACACATCTCACCGTATGGGGAGTGACACATAGCACACTAAGGACCGCACATTTAGAAAGCGATGTGGCGCAATCCTGGGCATCCAATCTATGTTTTCTTTAGACGATTGAATCATTGTCATGTCAGTAATCCATGTAAAAATCCCAGAACTAACCATATTCCGTCACGTGGAGGGTGACGTTGTGCTGACATCACCCTACTAGAGAAAATTCAAAAAAAAATAAAAAATAAATAAATAAATAAATAAATGGTGCCACGTATTGCCATTGCTAGCTGACACGTGGCTAGCCATCATTCACTAAACAGGTCAACCCAGTTTAACCCGAGTCAATTTTAACTGACATATTGATCTGAGTCATATAGGTTGAATCGGTCTAACTTGTTTAAATTGTCAGTTTCGTTTATTTAATTTAGAAATTAATTTTTTAATTTATTTTTAAATTTTTAAAAATTAGGGAAAATAGTAAAAATTAGAAAAAAATGTAAAAAAAAAATTATTTTAGTTATTTTGACTCGAATAACAAAAAAAATGGAAAATAAAATTACTAAAAATGAATATATATATATATATATATATATATATATATATTCAAAAATCCTAAAAAATTGTCGAAAAATGTTGGAAAATTTTCAAAAAATTCTAAAAAAATTTGAAAAAAAATCAAGGATGTTTTAAAGACTCTTTTAATCAAATTTGATGAGTTTGTTATATATATGTATCATATTTTTATATGCGTGCATCTCAATGATTAAACAAAAGGGTAACGAGGTGTTTTAGACCTCCCCTATATTAGTTCTAGGGAAGGTTTAACTAATAGGATCCCTTCATTTGGAAGTCTTATTAGACATTCTTAAATCGTTCCTTATTTTATATTTTCTTTTAAAATTTAAAAAAAAAAAATTTTTAAGGAGTTAATTAAAGACCATTAGATTCGATTTAGGGATATAGTTCATAATTAATTAGGTACCGTTCATAAAACGGGTGTGTTGGGGGTGCTAATAGCTTTCACTCGCATAACTGAACTCCCGATCCCAGTTCTAATAAATGCAGACTGATACTACTAGTTGCTTAGTCTTAAAATTAGTCTAGAGATCAATCAATGAGTAGTAATTAGGCAAACGAACCGCATTTAGGTAAATAACAGGTTAGTAGCGACTCTATCAAACTTTCAATAGTATTATTTCTTGCCATTCTGGACCCTTTTCCAGTATGTTGCGACAGTTCTAATATATTCTTTAATTACAAAATAGTCACTAAATTTTTTTTATATTTACAAAACTGACTCCACCTATGAGTGATGTCACTTATAAGTAGTCAAAACATATCTTTCATTAATTCTCAAAATTCACTTAAAACTCTCAAAAAACTAGTTTTGAAAAAGTTTTTTTTTTTTTTTTTTTTTTTGATATAAGTACTTGTTACAATATAAACCAAACAAATTTTTTTTTTTTTTTTTTGTAAAAGTGCTTATTTGAAATGAGAGGCGCTATAAGCACTTTTTTTAAGTGCTCTTAAACAAAAACTTAATTACAAAATAGGCCAAATTTTATAATTCTACATTTGGGAGCATAGATTTTGGGTTTTCAATTTGAACTTGTACGGATTTGGAGAATACGCAATAAAAAATTGTATTGGATTATTTCAAATCCATACATTTTTCAAAATTCATACTCTCAAACATTACTTAACCCTATATTCATTGATTCAAAGCCTATTCATTCACGTTTACACACGAAGCAAATGACCAACTCCACCCAATTATCATTTTGCAATGGTTTTTGTTCTGTTGATGAAACACATATTTTTGGGGATTGTATTAGATTTCTTATCGTTGCTCCATCTCACTTGCTTGAAAATCTTCTATCTGAATTAGAGCGAAAAAGTCCTCAATTTTAAAAATAAAAATAAACACATACCTTTGGATATGAATGAATACCCACCAAAAAATCCAAGCAGGAAATGCAGAAAATCCATCTACGTCTTCAATCTTCTATCAACAAAAGCAAAATAAAACAGACAATGAGCTAAGATGAAACATGATCTGCAAGAACATCATCAAGTAACTCCCATGACAACAAGCTTTGTTTTTTACAGAGAAAAGTGAGAGGGCGAGTGGAACAAACAGCAAGTGGGACGCTTACATAGACGAAATTTAAAAAAAAAAATAAACTGATTGGTGTAACCATCCTCATCCTTCTCGTCTTTTCTTTTTCAGGCTTCTTTCTGTTTTCTCTTGTTCGAGTAGCATTAGAACAAGACTACAAGTTAGGGTTTAAATGAATTGCTTGGCAGAGGAGTTTGAGGTTTGTCTTGAGTTGATTATTTGCGTTCCATTTTATGAATAATCGTCAATAACATCACGTTTGGTCGATGGAATTAAATGGGGTAAGAACCAAATTGAAGGAAAATTTGAATAGAGTGTATGAAGAAATCGAGAGATAAATTCGATTTTGTTCTGTCCGATTTCATACTATTCCTATCTATGAAACATGTAGGAGAATGAGATGAAATAAAATAAGAGAGAGAGAGAGAGAGAGAGAGAGAGAGAGAGAGAGAGAGAGAGAGAGAGAGAGAGAGAGAGAGAGAGATGAAAATGAGATTATGAGTGGTGAGATGGAAATATTCGTTTAAAAATTTTCAAAAAAAAAAAATTATGATGGCAACTTGTGTTTGATTTTGGGAAAATGCCGAGTGTTGAGGGCTCGTGTTGTCACGGGTCCAAGACATGTAGCAAAGTTACTGGTCCCATTCTGACACTAATCTATGTCAAATTTTAATTGGCTACCATCGGGTGCAACTAATGATTTCTAGCTCTGAGAGAGAAAGATTTGCTCCACTTTCATAGTAAGTTCAAAGTATGAAAAAAAAAAAAAAAATTAGGCAAATGCCCTAAAGATTGAAACATAATGTGAAAGAAAGCAATGGCTCGTTTGAGTCATAGTCTCCGGTAACATTATCTCAAATCTTTTAGGAATACAAACCTTCCATTGCACATTCACGTGACATATATACAATACTTTTAAATCAACTTAGTTAAGGGTAGAATTTCCTAATTATATAAAACAATAAGAATTTATTTAATACTAATTCTATTATCGCTGCATTAGTTTTGTTCATCGTCTCCTTTAAAGAACAATGTTAGCTTGGATTAGAATATGTCTTTTACGCCTACACATTCGCAAAGGTGGAATTTAATGAATGTCTAAAGACTGATGATATCTAGAGAAAATACAGATCCAAAGGAGCATCACCATAGGGCAGCCAAAGCTGCTAGGCTATTGGAGATTAGAGATGAGAGAGAGAGAGAGAGAGAGAGAGAGAGAGAGAGAGAGAGAGAGAGAGAGAGAGAGAGAGAGATTAGAGAATGAGAGGAAATACAAAATATTCAAAATTTAAAATTGGAAAGTATTTAAAAATTTGAAAACTGAATTAACACGACAATTTTAGTCTAATGTTAAGCCTTGGTGCAACACTATTGGATCACAACTTTCCTTCCCCATGGCAGATTTCAATTCACTCTGATGTACTAGCGAGCCCAGTTGCTAGCATACCTTATTCAGACAAACTTGTGCGTAGTAACTGGAATTATTTTATACCAACATCATGTTCCTAACCCTACTCCTTCCAGTATTCAAGTCTTCCTATGATTTCTTTGCCATGAAACCTAACTCCTTTAAACCTAACACTCTCCCTAAAATTATTGCTATTTTTATACTTAAAAATAAATTTCCATTCACTTAGCTTCATTTTACCATTCATAAGTTATTGAAACTTTTTATACGCTTGAACTTCTATGATTTAATATTTGAGCTCTGTCCGCCAATCCACGAACCAACCACTAAACTGGTGATTAATAGTGAGCAACCAACCATTGTTTTACATTTATCTGTTATGTTAGTAATACGTATCTTTAATAGCCTAGCCAAATAAACTCACTTGACAAACTTGCAAAGTATAAAAAGTCAAATAGGTAGACTTGGCAGAATAGGCCGAGTATAAAAGAGGTGATAACATTGAAAAAACCAATAAATTGAAGATTGCCTTAAGTCATAAAACCTATAGTGGTAACCTTGAAAAATGCTTTGATGAACAAGTTACTACTGTCATTAAAATAGGTGATGGAAGCCTTAGGAAATGCTTCAATCTAAATACTAGAGGTGGTAAGCTTGGAAAATGCCCTAAAAGAGTAGGTCTCCATCATCATTAAGGCAAGAAAGAAAAATTTAGAAAATACCCTTGAAAGTAGCGATAGGCCACCTTGGCTAGGGTTACATAAGAATGGATCAAAAGCCACCTTAGTCCAAGCATATAATGAATAACTAAAAAAAAGTCCCAAGTTAATTGTGTTGTAGTTCAATAGCAAGAAAATTTTCTTTATTTAAGCAACAAAAAAGTATTCCCAAACTTGAAAATATCTTCCAAAACTTAAGAGGGGGCATTTGATAGGGATAAAATAAAATTGCTTCAAACTCTTAAAACAAAAATAATAATAATAATATATTAAAATTTGAGATCTCAAATTAAAATTAAAGTCTATATATGTGTGTGTAACAGAGAGAGAGAGAGAGAGAGAGAGAGAGAGAGAGAGAGAGAGAGAGAGAGAGAGAGAGAGAGAGAGAGAGAGAGAGAGAGAGAGAGTTGTGCAATCATTAACAAAATACTTGAAGTGAAAGTATAAAATAATATTACTTTGGAATCTCAATCAAAGAAATTCAAATCTAAAAGTATGAGGACTTGTTTTCAACATTAGAAGCATAAGTTGAAGCTTGGATTTGTCTTGTGTAAGGGTGATAGCCTATGGAGGGTTTAGATTCATCAGGTGCATACTTTGGTTCGACCAAGGACAAGGCCTCACATAAAGCTTGTGTTAGCCATGTGAATATTTGTTTGAAGTGTTCTCTTCCACTGGCCTTTAGAGTTTTGCTATGATGAACCTAATGAAAACCCTTCTTAATCACAATCCTTAGAACTTATTTGAAGCTTTTTGAGTTTTTTCCTTGAGATGGATATTCTCGTAAGTTTCTTATATCATTGTTTATTTTCTGAGGAAGGTAAAAGGTTATAACAATTGTCGAAACCAAATTTTTATCCAGGAGCATGCCGAAAAATGGAAAATGTTAGCATGGTGATCCCCCCAAAATAGGGGTGGAATAGAGTCGAAAAAGTACAAAAGATTAAAAATGTGGAGTTGTCATGTTTATTATTATTATTATTATTATTATTATTATTATTATTATTATTATTATTATTATTTTGTGTAAGGAAAACAACGGAAAAGCCCTAAAACGGTCTGCGATATAAATAACAAGAGTTTGGGAGTACATTTGTGCATAGCAAAGGTGGTAGACTAACCATTCTAAGGGGGATCGGTCTGCCAACATCCTACCAACACCCATTCCAACAACGTTTGTCGTTGTGTGTGTGTGTGTGTGTGTGTGTGTGTGTGTGTGTGTGTCATAATTGAGAAATAAAATAGGAATAGAAAGAAAGGAAGGAAAGTCCTCCTTAGGGTCATCTATTGAATAATCACTATCCCAAGAGTCCAAATAATAGAGTTGAAAGCCTTGATATACTCTTGTTTGAAAAAGAGAATTGGCCTTAGAATTACCCTAAATTTTGGAAACAAGAGATAAATTACAAGAGATGATGAAAAAAGTTTTAATTAAGTGCCTTAAACTCAAAGATGACTCTTTCCTTTGGAATTATGGTTTGGAAAAACTCAACATAAAATTTCTAATTTCAATCATGGATTAAAGAAAGGTGGATGGGGTTTTTGATTTAATTTTGAATAAAAAGGAATTTTGGTCTCAATCTCATGATTGAAATTAGAGAATCCAATGTTTATGGAGTGGAAAATCTCCTGATTGACATCAAGCCTTAATGAAGAGTTGAAATAAATCAATCGGTAATGAATTTTTCAAAGTCCTCTAATTGAAGATAGTCATTTGAAAGTTATTAAGGTCAATCATTAATGGAAGGTTTGAAAATCCTATGATTGAGACAACTCTAGAATTGAAAAAAATCCTAATTAACATCAGGGTCTTAATGTTCTGATTGAGTCAATCATTATTTGAAGATTTGACAAAAAAAAAAAAAAAAAAAAAACCTAATTGTCAGTTGAGATTTTAATGTTAGGATAAAGTCAACTCTTAATTATTAACAATCAGGGTTTTAACGTTAAGATATAGTCAACTCTTAATTCAGGATTTGAAAATCTCCGATTGACAATTAAAGTTTTAATGCTAAGATAGAGTCAACTTATGATTGAGGATTTGAAAAAAAAAAATCCTTGATTAAAATCAGGGTTTTAATGCTAAGATGTAGTCAACCCTTAATTGAGGATTTGAAAATCTTTGATTAATCAAGGTTTTAATGTTAATATAAAATAAAATTTTAATTGAGGATTTGGAAATCCATAATGGTCAATTAGGTTTTTAATGCTAAGATAAAGTCAACTCATAACTGGGGAGTTTAAAAATGTTGAAGATTAAACTTGAGAACAGTGGGACGGTGGCGGCAAGATTTGACTGCAGAAGCTTCATCAACCGGCAGCCCACCTCCATTGAAGTTAAGCAAAATTTGGCCACCAACCTTACCAAACTAGCCACCATTGTTGATTATCTATTTTCTGTAATTGCTATAAATAGGTGAGTGTGTGTGCATTGTAAGTGTGGTGTGTTGAGAGTGTAAAGCCAGTGAGAGAGAAAGAAAGGAGAGTTGCTTCCTCTATGTATTGTTTCTGATTGAAATAAATTGTTCTTGAATTTATCCTCATTGAGTTTCAGTCACAACCAGTGACTGAGTGTTCCTCTTCACCCATCAGTGGTATCAGAGCGTCCAGGTACGCCGGAATTCGCCAAACAGAGGCGAACAGAGGAGAAATTCAATTTTCTTCTCAGTTTTGAAGTTGCTCCAAATCCCAAATTGAGCCTGCCATTGTGCAATTAGACTCGAGACGATTCTAACGGTGGAAACTACGTCTCAAAAGGACACCCGGAGAGTCTACACGCGCTCCCACGCGCCTCCGACGAACACAGCGTTTTTCCCACTCGCCGCACCCGCCGACAAAGACTCCGGCAGACGGCCACACGCGCCTCACGCTCCCACACGCATCTTCTTCGCCCGATTGGAGAGATCCGACCCGGACAGCGACCCGCAACCCCGGCCCAGCTACCAGAAACCCGGATCCGTGCCCGAGACTTGACCCGCATCCGACCCGCTTCCAGAAGCGACACGCGGCACGCGCAGAGAATGCCACGTGGTGTAACAGGATCATTAACGCCGTTAAACGGCCGTTAAGTTAAACCGGTTAGTTAAAAATTCACCAGAATTGCCTATAGCCGGTTCAGTGATTTTTAGACCGGTTCTTTGCAAACCAAAACCGGTTCCTAAGGTTTTTCAATCTTCTGAATTTATTGGTGGCATTAGATTTTCCAAAATCAGTCCCCATCTCTCTGTTTTTTATATATTAAATTCGATGGCTAACGGTACTATCCAATCGGTCATTCCAAAATTGACCCGAGAGAATTATGACAACTGGTCGATTCAAATGAGAGCCCTTTTAGGTTCTTAAGATGTCATGGACATCGTTGAAGATGGGTACAGAGAAAGCCCATCAAAAGAAGTCGAAGCAGCTATGCCCGATGCTCAAAGAACGACCTTGCGAGCCGATCGAAAGAAAGATTGCAAGGCAAAATCCATAATCTACCAAGGCCTTGATGAGGCCACGTTCGAAATCATTGCCTCCGCGAAGACATCTAAAGAAGTCTGGGACTCTCTCCATCGAACACACAAAGGTGCAGATAAAGTAAAAAGATTTGTCTTCAGACATTGCGAGGTGAGTTCGAATCTCTCAAAATGAAGTCTACTGAATCCATTGCAGACTACTATACACGAGTAATGGTAGTATCAAATCAAATGAGAAGAAATGGAGAGATTCTCAATGACGAGAGAATTTGTGAAAAAATTTTGCGATCTTTAGATCCAAAATATGATTATATAGCTGTGACCCTAGAGGAAACAAAAGACTTGGAAACAATGTCTGTAGAAGAACTTGTGGGCTCACTCCAAGCCCATGAGCAAAAAGTCAATAGAAGAAGTGATGATAAAGCACTGGAGCAAGCTCTCCAAACGAAGTTGTCCCTCACTACAGATAGATACGACAAAGGGGGGACGTCACAACAAGGAAGAGGACGAGACCGAGGATCTCGTGGAAGAAATTCTGGAAATTTTAACTCCAGAGAAGGTGGCAGAGGCAGAAGAGGTCCCACTAGAGGAGGACGAAATCAACAGAGCTATGTCCCACAAGGCAGAGGACAAGGAAGAAGAGGAGGATATAATGATCGTTCGAATGTAGACAAAAGAAACATTCAATGCTACAATTGTCACAAGTATGGACACTATAGCAATGAATGTTGGGGGCGACAACAAGAAAAGGTTAGCGAGGAGGTCAACCTTGCCGAAACTGATCATGCAGATGGAGAGTCGTTGATGCTGATGGCACACAATGCAACTCCTCAGGACCAAAGTGTTTGGTACCTTGATTCTGGAGCCAGCAACCATATGACTGGCAGAAAGAACCTATTTTTTGAACTTGATGAGAAAGTTCAGGGGGAGATATCTTTCGGCGATAATTCTAAAATCCCAGTCCAAGGGAGAGGAGATGTTTTGATCAAACAGAAGTCTGGAGATCATGCTTACATCTCCAACGTCTACTATGTGCCAGCCATGAAGACTAATATACTTAGTCTCGGACAGCTCATGGAGAGAGGCTATCGAATTAGCCTTAGTGATAAGCAGATGGTGATAATAGATGCTCGAGGAAAGCTTGTTACTCGAGTTCAAATGGCAAAGAATTGAATGTTTCCGCTTGCCATTCAACATGATACGCCAAGGTGTTTGAGCGCTATCATCAAAGACAAAGACTGGCTATGGCATCTAAGGTATGGGCATCTAAACTTTGAAAGTTTGAAACAATTGGGAAGCAAGAAGATGGTGAAGGGCTTACCCAATATCCATCATCCAAATGTGATATGTGAAAGCTGTATTTTGAGCAAGCAACATAGAAACAGCTTTGGAAAGCAAACCGACTGGAGATCAACTATGCCGCTCCAACTAATACACACAGATGTGTATGGTCCACTGAGACCATTTTCAAATGGACAGAATCGATACTTCCTCACCTTCATTGACGACTACAGCAGGAAGACCTGGGTCTACTTCTTGAAAAGGAAGTCAGAGGTGTTTGACAAGTTCAAAGAGTTCAAAACTCTTGTGGAGAAACAGAGTGGCTTCCGCATCAAGTCACTCCGGTCAGATCAAGGAGGAGAGTACAAAGACGAAGCTTTCCTGGAATTCCTTAGACAACAAGGGATTTCGAAACAGTTCACACCATCATACACTCCCCAGTTGAATGGTGTAGCCAAAAGGAAGAACCGCACAATCCTTAACATGGCTAGAAGCATGTTAAAGGATAAAAATGTGCCCAAGAGTTTTTGGGCAGAAGCAGTGTTATGTGCAGTCTATCTACTCAATAGGTGTCCGACGAAGAGTCTTGATACAAAGACACCATATGAAGCCTGGAGTACTCACAAGCCCAGTGTGAGTCATCTTAGGGTGTTTGGCTCTATAGCCTACGCCAAGATCCCAAAAGCAAGAAGGACAAAGCTGGATGATAAAGGAGAAAAGTGTATCCTTGTAGGATATGGCGATAGCACCATGGGATATCGACTCTACAATCCCATCAACAAGAAAGTCTTTCACAGCCGGGATGTTATCTTTGAAGAAAATGAATCCTGGAAATGGGACCAGGCTGAATGTTCAAAAGATGCGGAATTGACACTTGAAGGAGAAGAACCTACACAGACAAGAGAAGTGGCTATCGAGCCACAAATTCCTGAGCTGCAGACACCTCCACATGGTTCACCACAGAGGAATGAAGCTCCATCACCAATTGAGCGTGAAATCTCATACATGAGACCTAGAGGAGCTCGAAATCTAGCCTATCTGTATGAAAATACAGAACCAATGGAAGAATATGTTGCTCTAAACTGCCTGTTGCTAACTAGCGACCCAGTTAGCTTTGAGAAAGCTAACGAAGAAAACAAATGGAGAAAAATGATGGATGAGAAGATTCAATCCATCAAGAAGAACAAGACTTGGGAGTTGACAAATCTCCCGAAGAACTGCAAAACTATTAGTGTAAAATGGGTCTACAAGACCAAGAAGAACACTCAAAGAGAAGTCCAGAGATACAAAGCAAAACATGTCGCCAAGGGTTACAGGAAGAAAGAAATGAAATTGATATCTTGCAGAACGTATGATCGGATGACTAATATTTTCACAAAACCACTTAGACATGATAATTTTTGCAAGACTGAAGACAATGCTCGGAATAACAAAGTTAGGAGAGTCAAGTTTAAGGGGGGATGTTGAAGATTAAACTTGAGAACAGTGGGACGGTGGCAGCAAGATTTGACTGCAGAAGCTTCATCAACCGGCAGCCCACCTCCATTGAAGTTAAGCAAAATTTGGCCACCAACCTTACCAAACTAGCCACCATTGTTGATTATCTATTTTCTGTAATTGCTATAAATAGGTGAGTGTGTGTGCATTGTAAGTGTGGTGTGTTGAGAGTGTAAAGCCAGTGAGAGAGAAAGAAAGGAGAGTTGCTTCCTCTGTGTATTGTTTCTGATTGAAATAAATTGTTCTTGAATTTATCCTCATTGAGTTTCAGTCACAACCAGTGACTGAGTGTTCCTCTTCACCCATCAAAAAATCTCTAATTGCAAATTAGAGTTTAATGCTTAGGATTAAGTCAACTCTTTAATTTAAGGCTTTGAAATCTTTGATTGTCAATTAGACTTCAATTGGTTTGATTGGATAGAGTTTGTTTGGCTAAGGCAATCACCATTTATGAAAAAAAAAAAACTAGACATTTTTTAAAAAGGAAAGCTTCCATTTTGAGGAAATGTACTTAGACAAAGTAGGAAGGTTTTTGAAAAATTGCTAAACTTGTCATTGGTCATAGATAGAAACAATTTGAATGAACTTTTTTGACGAAAGGAAACTTTTTTGAAAAATGAATTCCAAGTTTTCCCCTAACTTCTCAATCACGTGATGCAAGTGTCAACTCTCATTCATCCATATAGGCTTTATGGAGAGTGTTTGTCCCTTGCCTAGGGTGGAAAGGAGAGAGAACACCATACGGTGAAGACTCCCCTATCATCCTATCATTAACCTGGTCAAGAGGTCCTGATCTAAACTTGGAGATACATTGAATGCAATCTTAGGGAATATAAGCAATTATCGTTGATAAACATACATGTGCAATTTGAATATCAATAACAAGCATGCATTAAGAAATCTAGGCATCCCATACAATCATACCTTCAAATTTACCTTAAACCGTATATCATCAATAATGTATACTTTTATGCAATCAACTATTAATGAAATCTTAAACCCAACATGCATAATAGATCCTCCCATAATCAAATAAGAATCATTAAAATCTCAATCAGCCCAAAACCCTCAAAATAAGAACCCTTTTAATGGTTTATCATCTTTCTTGCCCTACCATAAAAAACAACAAAACTTCAAGTTAGACAAAAATCAAGAAGATAAAATATATTTTTATAAGAGAACAAAAATATACTTAAGTATACTGAATTAAATCAAAAGATTAATGCCTTTTTCCATTCATACAAAAAGGTACAAGAGAACTCAATGAAAGTAATCCTAGAGGGAGCGGAATATTAAATGAAATGCATTTTAGGTAAAAAGGCCCCTAGAAATAGGCCCAAAAGGGGTGTTTAACATGGGCTAATGGGTCTTCCTTTTCACTATGCTAGGCTTTCACATGAAACCCTAGCTACCATTTATGCCATGGTTGAATACACAGCTGCTGTCATATGCGACTGCTGCTGCAACCCCCTTATTCTTCTTCACCATCCATACCCTAATCACCCCTTATCCTTGTAAATATGGTTAGGGTTTCATTGGAAACCCTAGCTGCCACCTTTACCTTAATTTACCTATCTCTAGCTTGCTGCCAACCCAATTAATTCCCTCACATAAACCAAATACAGCAGCTTGGGTTTGCAGCTGGTGCCACTGCTACTGCTATTTGTTGCAGTTGTCACTGCTGCCGCTACCAAGAAAACCACCCAAACACCCTCTTAGCCTTTCCAACACATCTAGGGTCACCCCTTCCTCTCTTAATCCCAACCCTACCTGTTGCCTATACCCTAAAAGAACAGAAACTCGCAGTTGTTGTTGATGTTATGTGCAGTAATTATTGTTGCTCCTAGCACCAAGAAAACCACCTGAACACCCGCTTAGCCTTGCCAACACATCTAGGGTTTCCAAGAAAACCATAACCGCCCCTTTCTTTCTTAATCCTCAACCCTAGCATGTTGTCTATCACCTAAAGGAACAACAAGCCATGCTGCTGTTATTGTTTGCAACAGTTGTTGTTGCTGCCGCCACTAAGGAAACCACTCAAACACCCTCTTAGACTTGCCAACACATCTAGGATTTCCTGGAAACCCTATCCGTCCCTTTCTCTTTTAATCCCCTGTTGTAAAATATGAAAACAAACCAGCAAATCCACTACAGTAGCTGTTACTGCTGCACGCACGACTACTACCACTACATACAACCCAATAATAAATCTCAATTAATGATGTAAAACATAGGATAACAAAGATGAATAAACAAAGGGCAACAACTTAAGCACATAATTGCATATTTTTTAGTGGAAGTCCCTACCTTTTAATGATGTTCTTGTGAGTTTTTTTATACAAATCCAAGCCCAATAAGATTATGCAAAGTTGTGCTCTTTTCTTTAGGTTGGTTATGCACATGCCTCAACGACCCCTCTTCTGTTTGTTCTTCCTCCTCTCCTAGTCATAAGATCCCCTTTGATTTTTAGGACTCCTTATTGACTTTAGTGTAATCCCAAGAGGGGGGTGAATTGAATATTTAAAATTTTTTTCCTAAGTCAACTTGTAACGCCCCAACCTAAGTCTGCCATGGAGCACTGCATCTCTTCTCCTCCACTTAGACCAAACAACTAGGGGCAGGCCTTATCGGACTAATGACTAGCCCCATACACCAACACGTGTCCTTTTTAGTGTGTTTTGTCCTCACTCACACACTTCCTAAGGAAAACTTCCCAAAAAGTCACTCATCCCAGGATTACTCCAAGTCAAACACGCTTAACCATGGAGTTCTTATGGGAAGGCTCCATAAAAGAAAGGTGCACCTTGTTGATATGGATAGAAACATCAAATCATTTTAAGTCTTTCTTCCACAAGGTATCACATAACTAACCAGCAACAGTATTTCACAAACTTAGAGTAAATCTAGAGCATGTATAAAATAAACAAATAGATGCAACTGCAATTAATTTATTCCAGATAAATTTAAACAAACAAGCACAATATAGCAAAGAAGGTAAAGTAAAGATGACACTAGATGTGTTATTGAGATTCGGCAAAATGTGCCTACGTCTTTGCCTCTAGCTCGCAAACCCAAGGATTCCACTAAAGCTCACTTGCGGATGGAGCAACACCGAATACAACACCCTTCCTTACTGCGCAAAGGAAACCCCAGGTTAGATTAACAAGGCTAACTCCAACCTTTACAACCAATCCTGCGGATTAGATTAAGACCCCCTTAGGCCACGCCTGGAGTACAATAAATAAATAATAAATTTTGTATACAATATTGATGCTTCTCCAATAAGCAAGTACGTACCAATACAATCAATGCACTTCAATATAATAGGATTTATAAGCTGAATGAAGTCTAATATAACAACTCTCAAGATAATGTCAATATAGCAAGTAATATGTGAGAGTGTGTAATGAGAGATTCTTTGAAACAATATATATATATTATTATGGTTTCAAAGATTTTAAGAGCATAATCAAATATCTCAAAAATAATTTATCAAGCATTATGTATAAGAGATATTTGGATTTCTAGTTTATCAAAAATATTTTGCTAAAAGCACAAGACAATCTCTAAAATCTTGCAACAAGAATGCAAGACTCACAAGCCCTAGAGAGTTTTCCCAAAGAAACTTATGAATAAAATCACAACGGATAACTAAAGCTTACTCTCAATAAAAATCAATAGCAATAAAAGAATATCAAATAAGAGTGTAAGCTTATAGAATGGATGATCTCAAGATACTCTCACCAAAAAGATTTTGCGAGAGGAATGTGTAAGAGTATGATCTTTAAGCTTGTATGGGAAAAATGGGTATTCAAAACTTCAGAGGATTTTTGCTAATGATGTTTGCTAATTCGATGCTAATTAAGACAAATGAAGGAGTATATATAGACAATCCATAAATTATAGTCGTTGGGGACTCATTTGATATTTTTGAAAATGTTTAATTAGGTTTAATAAAAATTAATTCATGTTTAACCTCTGTAAAAATTTGCCAACCCGAGAGGTTCGATCGACCATGTTCAACATTCAGTCGATCACTTTTACAAGAACGGTCGACCATGGCAATTTTGAATTGTGGATATGGTCGACCGTCTTAGAGCGATTTTGAACCCTTTGTGGGTTCGATCGACCAAGACAAAGGATGGTCGGCTACTCATCTAGGTTCGATTGACCCGGGCCAAAATCAAATATACATTTGGTAGACCGAGTAGCTGAGGGGTTAAAAACTTTATGGTTTGGTCGACCTAGGACAGTACGTTCATTTCAGAATGGTCGACCGAGAGAAGTCAACGTGTTGACTTCTGATCAATTTGGTCGACCAAGGCTTTTACACTGCCAGGGATTTGGTCGACCTAGATTTAGTTAACATTTTTACTTTTCAGCCAACAAGGTATTTGGTCGACCAAGATGATTATTACCAGAATGGTTCGGTCGACCGGGGCTATTCAAAAATACAATTTTAGCCCTAATTATGACCCTAAGCTTTATCCCTGTTTATATGAAATGTGACATTTTGGCTTTAAGGGATTTTGCATTATGTGCATGGGGTCCTAAGGTCAACCTATGGTCATTGAACTTATTCCACCTATTATGCTTGCGAAGCATTAATTATTACAAACCATATTAATATTACAGACCCAAAATAAAATGCAATTATAATAAATAAATGGTCTTCATTCTTTTTGTTCTTCGACGTCTTTGCTCTTCAAGTGCCGTATGTGATGTGGTCTTTGTGTTTCTTATAGCTTCCTTATGTTCCTACACTTAATGCATGGAAATGATGATCATGTTCAAAGAACTCAGTGCACAGGTAAGAACCATTGGATTTGTCATAATCAAAATAGGAGGGACTCATAGAGTCAACACTTTCTCCTTCTTTTTTTTCTTTCTTTCCTCACTCTCTCTTGCTCGCTTTTGTGCTTATGTATATGCAAGCACTTTTCCATCTCTTTTTTCTCTAACTCACTTTTTCGTCTCTCTCACTACATAAAACCTTTTATTTGAGTTCCCTCCCTCTTTTCTAACCCTAGCTCTATTATTTTATTTCCCTTCTCTCCACCCCTAGTTTTTTCCTTTTATTTCTCCACCTCCCCTTGGTTGTAGCCTCCTTACTCTTTCCCCAATTTTTATTTCTCTTGCTTGGTCGTAGCCTCCTCTCTCTCTCTCTCTCTCTCTCTCTCTCTCTCTCTCTCTCTCTCTCTCTCTCTCTCTCTCTCTCTCTCTCTCTCTCTCTCTCTCTCTCTCTCTTGTTTCTCTTTTTTTTTTCTCTAAAACCTATTCTCTCTCTCTTTTTAAACTCTCTCTCTTTTCTTTTACTCTCTCAAAAATTCTAAACTTTCCCCTTCGATCTCTAAGTCACTCTCTCTCATTTTAACTCTTTCCAAACTCTCTCATTCTTACTCCTCTCTCTTCATCCTAAGTGAGCTCCCCTCCCCTTCTAGCTCTCTTCTTGCTCCTATTTATAGGCAAAAAAGGCAGTTCGTATCTTCAGGAAAAAAAAAAAAAAAAGAAGATAAGAACGTCCTTGGGGGCAAAGTTAATTACAACCTTATCCCTAGGGCTTAATAAGAAAGCTCTTCCGCCCCCCCCCCCCCCCCCCCCCCCCCCCCAAATTAAGCTCCTCAAGGCTACAAAAAAAAAAAAAAAAAAACCCTTTAAAAGCCTCATAGAGGTCCATAGAAGCCCAAATAGGCCCTACAAGCCCAACTAAGCCCACTAAAGTTGCAAAGGGAGTTACAAAAAACCTAGAGGGATGCTGAGAGACCCTAAAAATCTTGAGGGCTCTCTTAAAAATTTCAAAACACAAATAGAACACCGTAAAGCTTTTAAGGGGCCTCCGAATTGCAACTAAAGCATCAAAGACCTCTCCTAAACCCACTAACCCAAGTAAGAAACTCTTGGGTCAAAATGGGCATCGACTGTAGCATATCTACATCCATAAATATAAGCAATTAAATAAATAAAAATCATATAAACAATAAAAATAAAATAAAACATACACGTTCTAAATATTAATAAATCACATAAAATATATAGCGCTGCAAACGAACCAAACCGCTCATGAGTGACTCGAGAACTTGGCTTAGTAAGGGCTCATTCGGACTTGTTTATTATTTAAATAAGCAAGTTCCAAGTCAAATATTTTTAGGTTTGGTTTGTAAATGAGCTGACTATGAGCACAGTCAGGCTCGACTCATTTTGGCAATGAGCTGAGTGTGAGCACAGTCAAGCTCGACTCATTTTGGCTTGTGAGTAGCTTGATAACTAACTCGAATGGGCTCATTTATTAGGCTCATTAAGGAGCTTAGTAATGAGCTTGTTAATAGGCTCATTAAGTTAGCCCAATCCCAAGGGTTCAATACTAGCCCAATTGCTCAAGGAGAAAGGCACAAATTCTAACCCAAACAAAATAGGTGGGTAAATTTGTTATTATTAGATCATTTATAAAATTTCAGTTAAAGCTCGAGCCTAAGCCAATATTTTTAATTTTGATTCAAGCTCAAGCCTAACTTTCTAAACCCAAACCAAGCCAAGCACAAGCCCAAGTCGAGCTTCAGCTCTGCCAGTCGAGCCTGAGCACGCTAAAGCTTGGTTTGGGTTGGCTTATTTGCAGCTCCAAAAAATATACTAGTTTCAACAAAAAGATTTAAAATTGTACAAAATTTACCTATTGTTTAAAAAAGCTTGGAGGTGGGTTATCATCTTCTCCTCATAATATGTGAAGTTACTATGTTTAATACTTGGTCTGAGATAGTTTTTCCATCGAAGCCCTCACCTCTTGTTGCATCTATGCAAGCTTGAAAAATATATCACGTAGAAAAAGAGAAGGTATTGAATAAAACCATCATGTGTCAAGATAATTAAACCCAATCTTTAAATTTGATATCGATTAAAGAACTTAAAAAAAATAAAGAGGAAAACTGAGCTCTGGTGACCATCATGAACTACAATTTTTTTAAAAAAAAAAATATATGCATGGTAATTGAAAAAGGTAACCAAAGTTAGTATTAACCAAAGAAAAAAAATAAAGAAAAAGGAAATTAAAAATCTGCGTAGTAGTCAATCAATCTCAACTAAGGAATCTTATAAAAAAAAAAAAAGAATACTTTTAAATTTCCAACATTACAAAGAATACAAAGTAGGAAACAAATAGATAGAAGTCTATATATTATGAAAAATTTTATTTTCAAGAAAAATAAGAAAAGAAGGGTTGGGGTGTTATAGGCGGCCATTTCCTGTTTATTAGAATTGTAGAAAAATTTCTCCAAGATGCCTTATTAGGCAATTTATGTATCAATTCAAGCAAGTCAAAAATTTTCTAAGAATTATTCATGAAATAAATTTCATGATAATTTCGAAGTCATTTTAATCAGAACTTTCAAACTATTTGTCCTCTTCACAAAGGAAAAAGATGCATTTAATACTTCTGATATGCTAACAATAGTTGTCAACACATTCCAAAGGCTCCTCTATGGGGGTGAACCTTTAAACCACCTTAATGTGAATGGCAAAGTCGAACTTTGAAACTGGTATTTGAGGAATAAGATATGAGTTAATAACATGTGAATGGAGTCAACACTAATTTATTTTATCTTAGGTGAGGTTAGAAAATCTAATTTAATTACTAGAAATTTTAAGATCCACTAGCTACTCCTAAGGTTTAAGGAAAAAATATTATGTGATCTGCATACTGAAGTCCAAACTCAATAGTACATTTATATGGAGGGATGCTAGCACCCCTCCACACCTGTCCTTTCAAATGACACCATGATAACATCAAGATGTTCAAGTATTAATCAAACAAAGTCTTTAATTCTTCTAGTTTAATTAGTTTATCTCTCTTTACATATAATTTCACCTTACAACCATCGGGTATCTCATCAAACTTGTAAAACTACTGACTCACTCTAAAAATGAGTAGCGCAAAGGCTATCCTAAGTATAGGAGTTCTAGCATGTAATATTTAGCCCAAATGTCATATCATCTCCTCAGGGAATGTAGATTAATTCCAAACTTTGTATAAATTCAAAAAAAAAATAAGAAAAAAAATTTACTGAACACAATTTAGATTTGGTTTCTGAGGTTTTTAGGAATTTGTGATAACATTAAAACAAAGCAAACATAAACTATATTACTCAACTTAAATGTGGAAAACAATCCTACATTAAACATTCAAACAAGAAATAAATCTTACGTTTGAAATTTCAGACAAAAGCCCAAAGATGAAAACTTTATCACTCAACTTAAGCATTCAAATATGAAATCCTCAATTAAACACCAACATAAAAACTAAACTTAACCCAGTCAATAACTTAAACAAAGATTAAACCTACTCCAACAATAGATTCAAGCAAAAGTGAACTCAATACCATAACAACTTAAATGGAAAATTGTAAACTAAAACACAATAATAACTAAGATTTAAAATAAACTAAACTTAAAAATAAATATAACCCAACAAATATTTGAATTTCAAAGAAAGACTTTAAATAAACAAAACTGAAATTAACATTAACAAAACTTAAACAAAGATTAAAAAGTAACAATGGAGAGAGAGAGAGAGAGAGAGATTTATTAAACTAACACAAATAAAAACATAAATAAACTGACTTTTTAATAAAAATAAATCCAAGTGGTTAAGATTCAAACCAAATGAGAGAGAGCAATGAGACGAGAGAGAGAAAGCAAGTCGTGTGTTGTGTGGAGTGAGTTGGAGCAGCTTCGGGTGCCCCTCTCAGCGGGCCTACTCTCCACCTCAAAGCCCTGCGGTTGACCCCTTCGCTTCAAATAAAAGCAAAGCATTTAAAACACTCTAAACCCTAGCCTATTCTTCCCGTTAATGCCCTCCAAAGCAACTCTTAAAAAAACACACAAAAGAAGCCTAAAAGCCTTGCCCCAAAAGTAACCCTACAAGCCTACTTGTCCAAAAGCAAACTTGTAACGACCCGAATGAAATGGTAGTTAAATAATAAAATAAAAGGGATATGGAACCCGAAAACAGAAGGAGTTCGTCAACGACAATGAACTTTGGGAGGGAAAACGGAAAAAGGGATCAGCAGGACTTCATCAATGAATACAGGGGGTTCATCGACGAAGGCTTAAGAGAATTCGTCAACGAACACAGGACTTCATCGACGAGAAAATACCGAGAGGGGTTCTGAGGCAGCCTGAATTTTGTCGATGAAATTTGTGAAGGGCTCGTCGACGAAGAACGGGCTCGTCGACGAAATCCCCTATTTTATATATATGAAAATCCGGATAATTTAAGCTTCTTAAGGAAGCTAACCCTCTCTCTCTCTCCCCCCCCCCCTTGGGTCTTCTCTCCTTCTTTCATCGATTCCAGGCCAGATCTTCGTCGAATCGACAATCCGAAGTCACCACGACGCTACTGGCGGAGTTCTCTCCGAATCTGCTGGAGTGGATCATCGGTGAAAGCAAGGTGGAAACCATCCCAAATCCAGGGTAAGGCTTAATACTCAATTTTTGGATTTGTGACAGTTGAGAAAAGTGTTTTATGCGTTAAAATATTAAAGTTTAATATCGAGAGTTTTCATTTCCAGAGGTGTTGGTTGGAAACTTTGGGAATCATCCCTAAGTTGAGGTGAGGCTTTTAATCCGACTTAATGATAGTTAAAAGAAATGTTATATACGTTGAAATACTAAAATTTAATTTTGTGAGTTTTTCATTTTCAGGGTATTGAGTTGGGAACCCTGCGGGTGCAGGGAAGATTTTCTTAGGGGCTTTGCAAGAATCAGGTAAGGGGATGAACTAAACTAGTACTGTTTTGGAAAATGCTTATAGATATATTTATCATTTGATTTATGGAAAATGTATATGTTTATATATATATATATATATATATATAAATATGTTTTATATTTGCAAAATACTGTGAAAATGATCGTATGTTGAATATGTGGAAAATCTACTGTGTGGAATGAGTAAAAATGTTGTGAAATGCTATTTTCTGGGAATGTGGATGATATGGATTTTTATGATGGAAAACCGGCGTATGGGCCGAGATGTTTATATATATATATATATGGATATGTTTGCCGGTGTACGGGCCGTGCTATGTGATTTGCCGGCGTACGGGCCGTGCTATGTGATTTGCCAGTGTACGGGCCATGCTATGTGGTTTGCTGACGTACGGGCCATGCTATGTGGTTTGCCAACGTACGGGCTGTGCTATGTGGTTTGCCAGCGTACGAGCTGTGCTATGTGGTTTGCCAGCGTACGGGCTGTGCTATGTGATTTGCCAACATACAAGCTGTGTTATGTGATTTGCCAGCGTATGGGTCGTGCTATGATAAAATGTGTAATACCGGTGTACGGGCCAATGATTTTCATGATACACGTATATATGTGAAATGATATGATTAATGTGAAAATGAATGATATGAGATATCTATGTATCACGATTTTAGTATACGTATATGATATCAGAACCTAGTTGGCTTGGTTTAGGCTAGCACTTGCAAGGTACCGTTGCTATGTATCCATGGTCTTCGTGATCATGATATCTATGTTAACGCCATTGTACGGAGTGGTATGAGATTGGATGGTCGATGTGGTTATTTTCAAGAAGTGTGTTGTTATCGCCCCTGGTGTACAGACCAGTCTGGGTAGACCCATCGGACTTACAGTCTAGACTATTGACTTGGCAGTGGTCGGCCAACCATTGTCAGGTCCCGCCTTCGGGCCACACAACCCAGTCATGTGGGGGTAATACATGACAACAGCTAGCTAACCTACTAGGGATGTTTTTACGTTATTATTATGATATAAGATGAGATATGTTTATGAAATGCAGTATGTTCTGCCATGTTTTGATATACTTATGTTTTCCCAGATGTGATAAACAGTATTGAATATGTATGTATGGTATATGTAGAACACAGAATACTTATGTTGCCACACACTAGTATTAGTTTATTTCCCTTAGTGAGAGGTGTCTCACTCCTAAACTTTACAATTTTTCAGGAGTCCCGGATAGGAGAGCGGGAAAAGCCCCGCTGACATAGTCTGGTTTATCCGCCCTTTTTGAAGGGTAAGTTTTTGGTAGGGACAGTTAAGTTTTTGTGGGAATTGTCCCTGGATTACATTTTTGGGATATATATGGAAATACAATGAATGTAGTATCTCTGGTATTGTGATATATGAAATGATGAGATGCATGAGATTGTATGTTTCCTGCTGCTTAGGCTTCTGCTATATATATTCTGATGTATCCCTGGTACCCATGGGTCCAGGTGGATTGTGACCTGCTGAGCTGGAATGTGGGATGTGTGGTATTGATTTTATGATGATATTGTTAAAATATATATATATATATATATATATATATATATGTGTGTGTGTGTGCGCGTGTGTGTGTGTGTGTGTGTGAAAAATGAGTAGGTCGTTACAAAACTCCAGTACATACCCCAATTTTTGGCCTCCCTTCTCTCTTAGAAACCCTACTTTTCTTTCATTAAAGCCCCCCTAAAAGCTGCCCACTCACAACCATATGCATGGGCTTCAAACCCTTCACGTGGTCACATCCATGCGCACCATGAAACTCAGCTGCCAAGCCCAGCTTATAGCCTTCTCATCTCATAAAGCCTGGCTCACGGAAAGACGAATGGGCCTTCAATTCATGTGGTCTCTACATGGGTGGGTTTTGTCATGCTTTGGCCTTCTTCAAAGCATGCACTTCTCCCATCATTTATAGCCCCCAGATAGCCAGCTCACCCTTTTGTTTGTGCATGCATGACCTCCTTTGTATCTTCACATGCATAGCTAAAGTCCTTTTTATCTTGATTGTTCATTAAATGCATGGCTTCATTACATGCATGGTGAAAGTCAAGGTGTTATCCCAAGAGGGGGGGTGAATTGGGTTTATAAAAATTTCTTTCAGAGTTATTACCAATTTTCATCTTTTTATATACTTAATCAAACACACAAGGAAGCTGTTAATTTTAAATATTCAAACAAATCAACCACACTCACAAAACCAATCACAAACCAAAAAATAAGCAATCACCCAACCATACAATACTTAGCCAACTTTGTGAGAGCTTTAGCACTTTATTTTTCAGCATTTGTAAGAATTCGGTTTATAGCCTTGCTTGAATAAATTTTATGCACTCCTTTTAAATAAGATTTTTGTTGACCATATAGGTCACACTTAGTTTTGATAATGACAAATATTCTTGGTATTTGATGACTTTCAAGTTTGTGTGCAGGTATATAATTAGAAGATCATATTGATGGCACATGACAACTTGAAGAAATTGAAGACCCAGAATGTTTATTAATTGTTGTAATGTTATTGGGTCTGTAATAGTAAGTAGGATATGGTCTGTAATAATCTCTGCATGTCATGCATGTAGGTTTCTGTAAGATCAGAAATTCCATAGATTGACCATAGAGACCGAATGACCTTAGGGCATCGGTCGATCGACGCCAGGTTTTTGGGCGTACTTGAAAAGACTCTGGGTTCTTACACATTGTGCACAAAGTCCCCATAATCACTTACATTATCAGGGGAAAGAATTGAATTAAAAATTGGACTTAATAGGCAAATATGTGAGAGGTCGGGCGACCGAACCCCTAGAGTTCAAAACTCCCTGGGCACCCGAACTGCTAGAAAGTAAACAATTTGACCAGGTTTCGGGGGACCGAAGCTATAATAAACGTATCGCGCTCAGGCGACCGAACCCATGTCAGAGTGCTTTTCACCAACTCAGGCACTCGAACCTTCGTGTTCAAAAAGGCCTCGAGTGACCGAACTTATTAGTTCAGTTAACCAAACCTAGGACCGGGCACCCAAACCTACGAACAAATGCTACTGACTTTTATTCGGGCTGCCGAACCAAGACACAAGCGACCGAACTCATTTAAATTAATTTTATTACTATGTCTGTTCGAGCGACCAAACCTCGATTCAGCCACCCGAACCTCGACGGGTTAAAAATTATTTAACCACGGTAAAATTGGGTTATGTGGGGTTAATGGTGTTTAAACATTTTGAATCTTTTCAAATAATTCCCAACATGTCCCAAACGGTTATATTTTTAACCTTGTCTATAAATAGGGTTTCATTTGCAAAAATTAGTGTGATTAGCAAATAGGATTAGCCAAAGACTCTCAAATTCCCTAAACCCTATTTGTTCATTCCAACCCCATAACACTCAAACACCTTCATTCCCTTGAGAAATCTTACTTTGTGAGTGTTTATTTATTGCTTAGTATTGCTCATACTCTCATTGCTTTACTCAGTTGATTGATATTGATTTTGGGGAGTTAAGCAAGGTTTTCCCACAGATTTCATTTAATAAATCTTGTGTTGGGAAAAACTTAGTAGCTTAAGGATCTTTGCATTGTCATTGCAAAGATTCCTATAACTTGATTTTGTTGTGCAAATATTTTTAACAAACTATATTATTCTTTCAAGTAACTCTTGAGCATATTACATTAAAGAAAATATTTTGAGTTGTTTTGAATATTTGCAGCATCTTTGAAACCATGGTTCATTATTGAGATTTCATATTTACTGTTTCAAAGAAATTGCTTGATTAAAACACTCTTGAACATATTAGCGATCATATCTTGTTGAGTGTAACTTACACAAAAATACACATCACTGAGCTTACATTTCCTATATTGTTGATGTGTGGTTGATTGAGTATACTGCGTGTATCTGGGTACACATCTACTTTACATGAAAGCATAATCATAGTACCATTTCGTTGTATTTCAAATACTGTTGTATTTCCAAGCACGGGCCTGAAGAGGGAGACTAGCCCTTTGAAGTAGTCCCGGATTGGCTTAGACCCAGTTAGGAAAGCTAGGTGTGTCATCTTATTAAGGCGTGTAGGTTGAGGTCAGCCCCGCTAACTGACCTGGTTAAGGTTGAGGTCAGCCCTATGCTAATTTATCTGGTTGTAATCAGTGTCACTCCACCCGTTAAGTGAGCCATTAGTGGAATCCTCGGGCTTGCGAGCAAGAGGCGGGGACGTAGGCACAGTTGGCCGAACCCCTATAACATATTGTGTGCCTTATTTATATTTCTGCTCTTTATATTTACCGCACATGTATGTTATAATTGGTGAATGTTGCGCATGATTTTAATTTCCGCACGTTGTTTCTATCTGCGCATTTGGAACTGCATAGACAAACCCTAGGTTGTGAATCTACTACTGTTAGATTAGTTTAACCTAGGCAATAAATTTTTAAAGTCCAATTCACCCCCCCCCCCCCCCAGCTCTTGGGAATACATCAAAGCAAACAATTTTTGCAAGCGGTTAATCAACGTACTCCCTTTAAGGTTTTCGACAAATATTAACCAAACGTACTTTCTTAAATTAAAAGGTCTTCTAAATCTCAGATTTTCAGAAAACTTACAATTTAAAACACAATTTGTATATGCTAAAATTTAAATAGAAAAGGGTAGAGAGAGTGAGACTGAGATTTTTTACAAGGTTCGGCTTATCCCCAGCCTATGTCCTCACCTTAGGCAAGACCACCTAAGGATTCCACTAACTCTTTCCTTTCCAGGTGGAACAAACTGATTACAACCCTCCTTTAGAGTGGAGCCCCCTCTCAAAGCGATACCCCACGCTCGGGTTACAACGATCCAAATACGTGAACTGTCAAAGAAACAAGAAACAAGAAAACAATTTATTTTGTACAAAGAATGCTCTCAGATAGAGCTGGTTAGTACAATTGAAAGTGCTATATACTTCAACAACAAATACCAAACGAAATAGAGTTAAAGCTCAAGAAAAATTTCACTGGAATACTTCTCTTGACAAGGAATCAGCAATTCAGATTATTAGAGCTCAAAGAAGAGTGATTAGTGCTTCAGAATATCTCAGCAATTCAAAATGAAAGAAGGAGCAAGAGAGAGCTTTGAGAGAATTAGTGAGCTTTCAGCTTAAGAATAGATTTTTCAATTGCTTGGTGTATGTTTGATTCATGAAAACATGTATTTAAGGCTCATAAAACTTAATTCGTGTTGCCCAAATTTACTTGGAGTATTTCCTAGGTTTTTAAAAAATTTGGAGTACAAGAAACTTAATTTAGAATTTTAATACTTTTAAAAAATATAGCCATTAACAGTGTTCAGTCTCTTGAGGAGTCGAGGATAGTTGTTTGACGTTCTTTAAAACAGTAATTTTTGAACTAAAAACAGGGTTAGGCGCCTGAGGTGACAAGTGTCAATCGCCTGAGGTTACAATACCTCTTCAAAAATTCATCAAGAAAATCTTCTGGCACCTGAACTTATTCTTCAGTCACCTGAGGAAATTCTTCAGGCGCCTGAGCTTACACTTCAATCGCCTGAACAGACAAAATTTTTGTTTTTCAGATTATTTTTCAAAAACACTTTGCGCTCTTGCTTTGTTACTTTATAAAACATTTTCTAGGGTTTTTAAAATAAGGTCCTAAGTCCAAGACAAACGCTAAAGAGCTTCAAAACATTTCTCATGATATTTGAAATGAAGTACCTACATTGTTCCATCCTAAAGCCTTAAAAACTCTAAGCTTGAAGTCTTCATGGTGTCCTTGCTTTGAATCCTTTTAGACTTTGAGCTTGTGTCAACTTCAGGTTTCCAAATGTTTTGAATCATTTTGGTCCACTTGAGCTTCCTTTGGATCACTTTGAGAATGAGTGTGGCTTTGTGGTCCTTGGTGATCTTTGAACTTGCATTTCCTTTGTTATTTTGAACTTTGTCGTTTAAGCATTCCTGAAACATCATCACTTAACAACACATGTTAAATCAAACTTCGTTTGTTATCATCAAAATGAGATTTGAAAGCCATGTTAGGCCAATAATCTCACCCTTTTTGATGATGACAAATAAGGAGCAAAGATGAGAGATCCTTTGAAAAAGGCTCCCCCTTACAATAAGCATGCTTTTAAAACAAATATGAAAAATGATGATTTCAAGTATAAGTAAGTTCAAAAATAATGCACAATTGAGTATATTTCATTATAGCTCATTTCATATACATATTTGCATTATTTTGTTCTTCTTTTGTTCTTATTTGTATTTGTGTTTTTACTCCCCCTTGCTATATGCCAAAATTTTATATATGTCATATTCTTATTTTTCATTCATGTTTGCTTATATTTTCTTAAAATGCACTGAATTTTCATGTGTTCTGTATTCTTAGGTTTGCTCATGGTTGCTTAAAATTTCTCCCCCTTTGACATCATTCAAAAAGAATTAAGGGGCATATGCACAAAGAAGTTTAGCACATAACAAGCATTGTCATATTACACAAAAGCATAAGGAGTGGAAGTACAAGCCAAATTTTAAACAAAAACAAATAAAGCAACACCATAGCTAATACATAGAGAGTGCTTAAGACATCACAAAATGATAAACTAAATCAGTTATTAGCATCATCATCTTCCTCTTCAACTTCTTCTTCATCTTTTTCCTCATCTTCACCTTCCTCTTCATCACCTTCCTCACTGCCTTCCTCAGATTCATCATCATCACTCCGCGAAGCAGAACTAGTGTCCATAGAATCAATACCACGGGATAAGTTAGCCTGATATTTCTCAATACGAGTGAGGTACTGATCAAGTGAGGAATAGGTAGTATGAAGTGAAGATACATCCACTCGAAGCGATTGAAGTCCTAATCTCGTGTCTCTGTTGAAGGTGGAGAATTTATGATGAAAGGGAATGAACCATAAGGGTGTATCAGCAGGAGGTCCTTGGTCTTGAATTGGAGGCGGAGGAGGAGGTACATCTACTGGTGCTCTTTGAGGTCTATCTCCTTTTAAGAACCAACCCAGATCGTGTTTTTCATAGCCCATCTGCTTGAGGGTTGCAGAGGTGAAGAGATCATATCGAGTATGTTTGATGAATAACTCAGAAGGTGTGGTAATGTCAAGCTGAGCAAAGATAAGATTTAACACACGAGTGACTTCCAACTTGGCCCACATCCATTTCAAGATAAGACTAGAGAGATCAAGCTTCTTTCCCTTTAGTAAACACCATAAAACGAAGCAGTTGACATAGGAAAGATTATCATAAGAGTCGGCCTTAGGTAGGATGTTATTGGAGATGATTTTGTGAAGTATTTGGGCCTGGAGGTTCAATTTCTTATACATGGGTGGATGGCAAAAATATACGGGTTCGTTTACCATTATTAGAAGCAAAAACTCTTCGGGTGTGAAGCCTTGCTCAAGAATCCAAGATTGAGCAAAGGCGGGACATTCGAATTCTCCCTTGGTGATATACAAAATGGGAGCTAGAATTTGAGGAGTCAAAACTATTTTCTTGCCTCTAACCTCAGTAGTGAGAACACTTTCTCCAAAAATCATATAGGTATAAAAAATTTTGACAAGGTTGGGGTACATTCTTTTGGCTTGAAAACAACAAAATTTTTCCAACTGATGTTCCAAAACATAGGCAGTATTTCAGGGAATTAGAAATCAAAAAAGGTGGTGTCGATCACCTTACCAAATATAGCGTATGTAGAACAGAGAGTAGAATGATATTGGAGCTTGGATTGTAGAGTGACTAACCATTGCTTGATGCTGTTATCATCCCTTCTGGTAGAAGATCCTCGATTTGCCGTGGTCTTAGTGTGAGGCATTGTTGTTTCCTTGGAGATTGGAGGAAACAAGCCAAGAGGAACCCTAGAATCTAAGAGGAAGAGAGTAGGAGAAGGGGTTTGAGGCTCTGATTCAAAGGGTTTTGAGTGAGGAAGCAAGGAAGACAAAGAGGTGGAACTTCGGGTGAGTGATGGAGCAAAAGGCAGTAGCCTAAAGTTAGGGTTTCGTGCTTTAAAATATATAGATCTTGTGACTTCAAGTTCCTAAAGATTAAGTTCAGTCACCTAAGGTCTGCTGGCTCAAGTGCCAAAGCCTCAAGTCTACAGTGCTCAGCCGCCTGAGCTTCCAAGCTCAGTTGCCTAAAGTCCCTAATTTCTTAATTTTCTCAATTTGCTCACTATGAAACCTATCTAAATCACTTCCCTACTATGTAACAACCTAAGTTCTATTCTAGTGGATATAAATCTTTCTTCGGAGAGAGGTTTTGTAAAGATATCCGTCCATTGGTCATTTGTGTTTATAAATTCAAATATGATACATTCTTTTTGAACATGATCTCTTAGAAAGTGGTGTCTTATATCAATGTGTTTTGTTCTTGAGTGTGAAATAGGATATTTAGAGATGTTTATAACACTTATGTTATCACACTTAACTAGAATGGTGGAATATTCTAAATTGTAGTCTTTTAATTGTTGTTTCATGTATAAGGTTTGTGCACAACAACTCCCAACTACTACATACTCAGCTTCAATTGTGGATAAGGCTAGGAAATTTTGTTTCTTGGAAAACCAAGACACTAGAGATCGTCCTAGAAAATGACAAGTCCCACTTGTACTTTTTCTATTTATCTTACACCCTGCATAATCGGCATCTGAATAGCTAATCATTTCGAATCCGGTGTCCTTAGGATACCAAAGTCCTAAATCAATTGTTCCTATCAAGTACTTTAGAATTCTTTTTACAACTATTTGATGAGATTCTTTAGGTTCTAATTGAAAACATGCACACATGCAAACACTAAACATTATATCGGGCCTACTAAGAAAACTTTCTATCATGCCTCTATAGTATTTCATATCTACTGGTTTCCTTTTTTCATCTTTATCGACGCTTATGGAAGTGCTCATGGGGGTACCTATGGGTTTACTACTTTCCATATCAAATTTCTTAAGCATATCTGTTGACTCTACGAGTCCAATACTGTTTTGATAATGACAAATCACTTGATAGTTTATCAGTGCATTGAGTTTGTGAACAGGACTTACACTAAGCATGCATGGAAAGTTAACAAATCTTGGCAAGATCCATGGAACTCAAAGAGTACGGGAATCAAGATGCAAGAGTCAAAGTTCAAGAATATCTTGGGAAAAGGTATTTAGAACTCATGTATTAACATTTTCATATGATTTAATTTGAGGCTCATTATAACTTAAAATTGTTTTAGGATTCATGCATTTCATGTACATCATTAGGAAACTCTCATAGACCTTGAAATATTTTCAAAATCATGCAAAATATATTTTATGAAAGACTCAAGAAAAGAAGCCAAGCAGATTTTTTAGTTAGAAATAAAAATTTGAGAGAATGGGTAGTTTGGTTGCCTGAACTCAAACCTCGGTAGCCTAAGAATTTCTTCGGTTGCCTGAAGATTAAGTTCAATCACCTGAAGAATTAAATGGAGAAGACAGAATCTAACCGAGGCTCTTTGGTCGCCTGACCTTGGAACCTCAGGCGCCTGAAGTTGATACTTCAGGAGCCTGAAGTCGAGTTCGGTTGCCTGAACTCGCGGGAAAGCCTAAAAATCAGCTTTTTATTAAAAAGACACGCGAAGTATCTTATTGATCCAACACCTGAGATTAATTTTAAGGGTAATATAATATATATTATGAATATATAAACCTTAGAACATAAGCTAAGGGACACAACAAGAAAGATATACTTCTCATTGCAAGATTTGAACCCTAGAGCCGGTTTTCTGCACTTTAATCTTTTTCCATCTTCGTTTGGGAAAATCTCTACTGAAATCAAAAGGGCATTCATTCATCCAACTAAACTTTGATCCAGTATTAAGGTTTGATCTGTCAAGTTATCATGTTTCAAGAATCTCTCATCTCTTTACGTGTTTATCATTAGAAAGAGATTTTGATCTTAAGTGTGTATTCACGAATAAAAACTGATTTTCGGGAAGATCATGTTTTGAGAAAAACTTGTTAGCTTGGTTGATTGATTTGAAATTCAAGAAGTACATAAACACATATTCATATATATATTGTTCATTGGGTTTCTTATTGAAAAACCTACTTTGATTAAAATATTGGAACTTGAAGGAAAACTTTGTGATTTTGATTAAGTTGTATTCATGTCAAATTTTTGTTAAATAGCTCACTTCAAATATACTTGAGCATCTTTACAAAGTGAATCAAGAACCCTACTAGACTCCAAAACATTCCAAATATATTTTCACTTGGGAGTTTTGATTAAATACAAATTTGTGTGTTGACACATATCATACATCAAACGATTATATCGTTTTTTCATACATTCTTGAGCTTCAAGTTATATCATATGTTAATGTACTAGGAAATTGAATTGTACTCACAAGCTTTTGTTAGAAGCATTGTTTTGAGTGTTATTTTCAAATTTCATTGTAAACATGGTTCGAGTTGTGAACCAAGTGTGAGGAGGAAGTTGTACCTCTTGTGAGTAGCGAATAAGGAGGGAGTTGTACCTCTTGTAAGCAGCGGTTTGTAAGGGAAGCTCCATCCCATTTTCAGGAGTAGGGTTATTAGTGAATCCTTGAGTGGTTGCTCAAGGCGAGGACGTAGGCCAAGTCGACTGAACCTCGTAAAATCGCGTTTGTCTTCTCTCTTCCTTTTACTCTTTATTTTTCGCATTATATTTAAATTAAGTATATTGCATGCATAGATAGGATTGTCATACTCACACATAATTGAGCAACTAAAAGTAGTTGGTAAACTTATAAGAACTGTGTAAAAGAAAATTAAGTGAATTTTTTTTTTAAATATCCAATTCACCCCCCCCCCCCCTCTTGGGATTACAACTTAATCAACATTTGGTATCAGAGCGGGTTTACTTAGACTTGATAGTTAATTTGTAAAATGATCACATGGCACACATTGGTGTAACTCCATTTGGTGAGGGATACTCATCCACTAGACCACCTATTTTCTGTAGTGTAAATTACACCTATTGGAAACGTAGGATGAGCATATACCAACTGAACGTAGATTGGAAGGTTTGGAAAATTGTGACTAAAGGAAATCACATTCCCATGAAAGTAATTGATAAGATTTATGTACTTAAAACTGAAGATGAATATACTGAAGAGGATTGGAAGTCGGTTCAAAGTAATGCCACTGCCATGAATATACTCTTCTATGCACTAGACGTCAATGAATTTAATAGGGTAATGGCATGCAACTCAACTAAAGAAATTTGGGAAAAATTAGAAGTTACATATGAAGGGACTAAGGAAGTAAAGGATAGACATGCTCACTAGTGAATATGAAGCATTTAAAATGATAGTTGATGAATCCATACAATCCATGTACACTAGATTCACACACATCATTAACTCTTTAAATGCTCTTGGAAAAACTTACCCTTCTTATGAGTTGATCAGGAAAATACTCAGGGGATTACCTCCAGTGTGGGAATCTAAAGCTACAGCAATAGCAGAAGGGATAAACCTTAAGGAGATGTCGGTGGACGAACTCATTGGCTCACTTATCACCTATGAGCTAGTGATAAACGAGAGGAAAAATGAACAAAGCAAAGCTAAGAAGGTCACTGCACTTAAGGCATCATCAAGCTACTCAAGTGAAGGAAGCGATTCCGAAACGGATGATGACATGGCCTTGCTAACAAAGAAGTTCGGAAAGTTCTTAAAGAAGAACAAAAAGTTCAACATAAAATTTTGGAACTCTAAATCAGAAAGAGAAGAGCAAAGCATGAAGAAAAAGAAGGAGCATCCACCTACATGCTACAATTGCCGAGAAGTTGGACACATCAAGCCCAAGTGCCCCAAACTCATGAAAGCTTTAAGGAAAAAGAAGAAGGCACTGAAAGTCAGCTGGGATACACACAGAACTAGTAGTTCAAAATATGAATCCAGTGACGACGAGATTGCCAATCTATGTCTAATGGCACATGATGACTTTGAGGTACTATCATCTCGTTCATCATCTTCATACTACTCTAGTGAATCTGAAAATGAAAATGATATAATGTCATATGATGAACTGAAACAAGAATACCTATACACTATTAAAATACTTAAGAAGAAAACAAAGAAAATTTCTGAGTTAAGAAGCCAAGTTAAAGAACTTTCAAATCTTGTTGAACACCAAAATGAATCCCATGCATCTTCCATGAAGGATAAAGAGCTAAAAATTGAGGAATTAGAAAAGGACTTGAAAGACAAATTTGAAATTATTTGTAAATTTACCAAAGGACAAAACAACTTTGAAAAGCTCTTAGGATCTCAAAGAAATTCTCTAGAAAAAAAAGGGTTCGGTTTTAATGGTAAAGAAATTATAAGGAAAAGACAACTTTACATGGGGTATTTCACAAAAGAATCAAAGTCATTTGTTCCAACTAAGAATCATTATAAATATACTACATGCTTCAAATGTAGAAGGTTGGGTCACATACAATTTGACTTCCTTTTCAAAAACAAAGATGTAAAAATTAGGAAAGTATGGAAGATCAAAGGTGAATCTAGCACTAACCCTCCTAGACCCAAGACAATATGGGTACCAAAGCTAGTTGTTTAATTGTGTCTTGTAGATTTGCTTAAGATCCACATCTTCAAAAGATAGATGGTATATGGATAGCGGATGCTCATGCCACATGACCAGAGACAAATCAAAATTCACATCCTTCACACTCAAGGATGAAGGGTTTGTTACTTTTGGAGATAATGCTAAGGGAAGGATCACAGGTGTCGGTAAAGTCGGTAATGATTCCTCACTCATTATTGATGATGTTTTATTAGTTGAAGGTCTAAAGCACAATTTCTTAAGTATAAGTCAACTATGTGATAAAGGGTACAAAGTATCATTTGAACATGACAAATGCATAGTTGAACACAAAACTAATAATAAGATACTGTTCATTGCTTAGCGACATGAAAACATATACACCACAAGTTTTGATAACCTAACTTCACAAAGTGTGACATGCTTATCAGCTATGAATGAAATAAGTTGGATTTGGCATAGGAGACTAGGACACGCAAACATGGACTTAATTTCAAAATTAGTTAAGAAAGAATTAGTTAAGGGACTGCCCAAGACAAAATTTGTGAAAGATAAAATCTGTGATGCATGCCAACTAGGAAAACAAGCAAGAACAAGCTTTAAGAAGAAGAAAGAGATCTCCACTACTAGGCCACTTCAAATGCTGCACTTAGACTTATTTGGACCAAACCAAATTCAGAGTTTAGGAGGAAAATCATACGCTTTTGTCATAGTTGATGACTTCTCAAGATACACATGGGTACTATTCTTAGGTCATAAAGATGAAGCATGTGAAAATTTTATTAATCTATGCAAGAGAGTACAAAATGAAAAGAGATACACAATTACCAAAATTCGAAGTGATAGGGGTAGAGAGTTTAAAAATCAAGGCATGGAAGACTATTGCAACTCATTAGGAATTGGCCATAATTTTTCAGCTCCTAGAACACCACAACAAAATGGCGTAGTTGAAAGAAAGAATAGATCTATACAAAAAATGGTCAGAACTATGCTTAACGAACATAGATTACCCAAATGCTTCTGGGCCGAGGCAGTGAATACCGCCTGCTATGTACTAAATAGAGTTCTAATTAGACCATCACTTAATAAGACTCCTTACGAGTTATGGAATGGCCATAGACCAAACATATCATATTTTCATGTTTTTGGCTATAAGTGTTTTGTGCTTAGAGATAATAAGCATTTAGGAAAATTTGATGTAAAATCTGATGAAGGTATCTTCCTAGGGTATGCCTTAGATAGTAAAGCTTTTAGAGTGTATAATAAACGAACATTGACGGTCATAGAATCTATTCATGTAGTGTTTGATGAGATAAATCCCTTCTCCAAAAGAATTGATGAAGATGAACCTGAATTAAACAAGGAACTAAAAGAACTATCAATTGAGAATGATTCAGAAAAGAAAATTGAACTTAGAGAACCATCCATTGAAATTGAAGAAACTACAACTGAGGAAAACGCACCACCCAGAAAATGAAAATACATAAAGAATCATCCCATAGATCAAATAATAGGTGAACCACTACGAGGAGTATCCACTCGCTCCTCTCTTAGGAACATGATGAGTCATTGTGCATTTTTATCACAAGAAGAACCTAAGAATGTGAGTGAAGCTATAGAGGATGAATCTTGGGTGATATCCATGCAAGAGGAATTAAATCAATTTGAAAGAAATAGAGTATGGACTTTAGTTCCCAGACCAGAGGATAAGTCAATCATAGGGACTAAATGGATATGCAAGAATAAGAAAGATGAAAATGGAATAGTTGTGAGAAATAAGGCTAGATTAGTAACTCAGGGATATAACCAAGAAAAAGGTATAGATTTTGAAGAAACATTTGCCCCTGTAGCTAGGATGGAAGCCATATGAATGTTATTAACATACGCAGCTTTTAAGGATTTCAAGCTATATCAAATGGATGTGAAAAGCACATTTTTAAATGGCTACATAAATGAGGAAGTGTATATAGAACAACCCCCTGGGTTTGAAAACCACAAGAACTCAGATCATGTTTATAAACTAACAAAGGCCTTGTACGGTTTAAAGCAAGCTCCTAAAGCTTGGTATGAAAGGCTAAGCGGATTTTTGTTAGAAAATGGATTTATAAGAGGAAAGATAGATACAACTCTATTCATAAAGACTAAGGAAGATGATATTCTCCTAGTGCAAGTATATGTAGATGACATCATCTTTGGTGCTACCGATAAAGAATTGTGTAATAAATTTGCAAATACAATGCAAAATGAATTTGAGATGAGCATGATGAGTGAACTAAATTTCTTCCTAGGACTTTAGATTAAATAAGCAAATCATGGAATTTTCATAAATCAATCAAAGTATATTAGAGACCTACTCAAAAAATTTAACATGGAAGACAGAAAAATACTAGGTACACCTATGAGTACTTCATTGAAATTATATAAAGATGAGCGAGGTATACCAGTAGATGTCAAACTATATCGTGGAATGATAGGTAGCTTGTTATACCTGACTGCCAGTAGACTAGATATAATGTTTAGCGTATGTTTGTGCACAAGATTTCGGTCTACTCCAAAAGAGTCTCACTTGCTAGCTGTTAAACGTATACTTAGATATTTGATAGGAACCGTGGACATTGGGTTATGGTATCCTAAGCACACATCATTTGAGATTCTTAGTTATTCAGATGTTGATTATGCAGGTAGTAAAGTGGATAGGAAGAGCACTAGTGGTACTTGTCACTTTTTAGGACACTCCTTGGTCTCTTGGTTTTCCAAGAAACAAAATTCGGTCGCTCTTTCCATAGCTGAAGCTGAATACATAGCGGCAGGTAGTTGTTGTGCTCAAACGCTTTACATGAAGCAACAACTGAAGGATTTTGGATTAAACTATGAAACAATTCCCATAAGATGCAATAATACGAGTGCAATAAATATCTCAAAGAATCTCATATTACATTCACGAACTAAGCACATAGAAATATGGCATCACTTTCTTCGTGACCATGTACAAAAAGGGGATGTAAGACTTGAGTTTGTATGCACAGATGAACAATGGGTCGATATATTCACAAAACCACTTGCAGAGGATAGATTTATACAAATTAGTCATGAATTAGGTCTCATGCATAGTCGAGAGGTTGCTTAGAATCATGATTAAATGATATAATTCCGGGGGAGCAACATCTCTTACGACTTAATCACTTGAACGTGCATATTATTAATATTTGGTATCAACTTTTGGATACATTCAAAACCTTAAGATCTCTAAAGGGAAAAGAATATACGGTTGCATCTACTCATGCTTTATTTGTTTACACCTTTTTGTTGATGTCAAAAGGGGGAGAAAATTTGGAAAGGCAAAAAAATCTGGAAAAGCACAAAAATAATAAAATGGAAGCAAAGAGTCTTGGATAAAATGGAAGAAAAGAGTCTTGGTAAAACTAACTTCCAAAGGGTGAGATATTCAAAGGGAGAAATCTAGCATATTACATTCATTATGAGCATACTTCATATTTCATTTGGATTCAGGATAAACACTTTGTGTATGAACATGAGCATATTGTCATTCATTGAATATTTGATGCATTAATTGAGGGGGAGCCTTGTTAGGCGTAACCCATTATATATATTTTTTCTTGTGCATTTGTCATCGTCAAAAAGGGGGAGATTGTTGACTCTACGAGTCAACTCTTGTTTTGATAATGACAAATCACTTGATATTTGATCTGTGCATTGAGTTTGTGAACAGGACTTACACTAAGCATGCACGGAAAGTTAACAAATCTTGGCAAGAACCATGGAACTCAAAAAGTACGGGAATCAAGATGCAAGAGTCAAAGTTCAAGAATATCTTGGGAAAAGATATTTAGAACTCATGTATTAACATTTTCATATGATTTAATTTGAGGCTCATTATAACTTAGAATTGTTTTAGGATTCATGCATTTCATGTACATCATTAGGAAACTCTCATGGACCTTGAAATGTTTTCAAAATCATGAAAAATATATTTTATGAAAGACTCAAGAAAAGAAGCCAAGTACATTATTTAGTTAGAAATAAAAATTTGAGAGAATGGGTAGTTTGGTCGCCTGAACTCAAACCTCGGTAGCCTAAGAATTTCTTCGATTGCCTGAAGATTAAATTCATCCACCTGAAGAATTAAATAGAGAAGACATAACCTAACTGAGGCTCTTTGGTCGCCTGACCTTGGAACCTCAGGCGCCTGAAGTTGATACTTCAGGAGCCTGAAGTCGAGTTCGGTTGCCTGAACTCATGAGAAAGCCTAAAAATCTTCTTTTATTAAAAAGAAATGCGAAGTATCTTATTGATCCAATGGCTGAGATTAATTCTAAGGGTAATATAATATATATTATGAATATCTAAACCCTAGAACACAAGCTAAGGGACACAACAAGAAAGATATACTTCTCATTGCAAGATTTGAACCCTAGAGCCGGTTTTCTGCACTTCAATCTTTTTCCATCTTCGTTTGGGAAAATCTCTACTGAAATCAAAAGGGCATTCATTCATCCAACTAAACTTTGATCCAGTATTAAGGTTTGATCTGTCAAGTTGTCATGTTTCAAGAATCTCTCATCTCTTTACGTGTTTATCATTAGAAAGAGGTTTTGATCTTGAGTGTGTATTCATGTATAAAAACTGATTTTCGGGAAGATCATGTTTTGAGAAAAACCTTGTTAACTTGGTTGATTGATTTGAAATTCAAGAAGTACATAAACACATATTCATATATATTGTTCATTGGGTTTCTTATTGAAAAACCTACTTTGATTAAAATATTGGAACTTGAAGGAAAACTTTGTGATTTTGATTAAGTTGTATTCATGTCAAATTTTTGTTAAATAGCTCACTTCAAATATACTTGAGCATCTTTACAAAGTGAATCAAGAACTCTAGTAGACTCCAAAGCATTCCAAATATATTTTCACTTGGGAGTTTTGATTAAATACGAATTTGTGTGTTGACACATATCATACATCAAACGATTGTATTATTTTTTCATACATTCTTGAGCTTCAAGTTATATCATATGTTAATGTACTAGGAAATTGAATTGTACTTACAAGCTTTTGTTAGAAGCATTGTTTTGAGTGTTATTTTCAGATTTCATTGTAAACACGGTTCGGGTTGTGAACCGAGTGTGAGAAGGAAGCTATAACTCTTGTGAGCAGCGGATAAGGAGGGAGTTGTACCTTTTGTAAGCAGCGGTTTGTAAGGGAAGCTCCGTCCCATTTTAAGGAGCAGGGTTTTTAGTGAATCCTTGAGTGGTTGCTCAAGGCAAGGATGTAGGCCAAATCGGCTGAGCGTCGTAAAATCGCATTTGTCTTCTCTCTTCCTTTTACTCTTTATTTTTCGCGTTATATTTAAATTGAGTATATTGTATGCATAGATAGGATTGCCATACTCACACATAATTGAGTAACTAAAAGTAGTTGGTAAACTTATAAGAAGTGTGTAAAAGAAAATTAAGTGAATTTTTTTTTTAAATATCCAATTCACCCACCCCCCCCCCCCTCTTGGGATTACACCTTAATCAACAATAACTTTTATGTATTTGGATTGACTTATAAAAGTTCCATTTTTTGCTTGTTTTATTTGTAGTCCTAGAAAGTATTTCAACTCTCTCATCATGCTCATTTCAAATTCTTCTTGCATACATTTAGCAAATTCTTTACATAAATTATCATTTGTAGCACCAAAAATAATGTCATCTACATAAATTTGTATTATGAACATGTCATTGTTTTTAGATTTGATAAACAAAATACTATCAACCTTGCCTCTAGAAAACACTTTTTCTAGTAGGAATCCACTAAGTATTTCATACCAAGCCCTTGGGGCTTGTTTCAAACCATATAAGGCCTTAGTTAGTTTGTACACATATTCAGGTTTTTGTATGTCTTCAAAGCCTGGTGGTTGTTCTACATATATTTCTTCATTAATATAAGCATTTAAAAATGCACTTTTTACAGCCATTTGATACAATTTAAATTCCTTATGAGATGCATGAGCTAAGAGCATCCTTATTGCTTCCATTCTAGCTACGGGAGCAAATGTTTCATCATAGTTTATCCCTTCTTTTTGGTTATATCCTTTAGCTACAAGTCTAACTTTATTTCTAACTACAATTCCATTTTCATCCTTTTTATTTCTAAATACCCATTTAGTTCTTATAATTGAATGATTATCCGGTTTGGGAACTAATTTCCGTACTTTACTTCTTTCAAAATGATTTAACTCTTCTTGCATGGCTGTTATCCATGAGTCATCACTTAAAGCTTCTTCTATATTCTTTGGTTCATCTTGAGATAAGAAAGCATAGTGATTGTATAAATTTTTCAAAGAGGATCTTGTAGTTATTCCTCTTGATGGTTCTCCTATTATTTGATCTTTTGGATCATTTCTTATATATTTCCATTCTTTTGGTAGTTCAAAATTTTCAATAGCATCATTTGGTTTTTCTTCATTTTCTTCTTCTTTTTCTTCTACTATGTCTAAGTCTTCTTGTTTTTGAGTAGTTTGTACTTCTTCAATTTTTATTGGTTTGTTGAATGGGCTTTCTTCGTCAAAGGTTACATGAATTGATTCCAAGATTGTACAAGTTCTTTTATTGTATATTCGATAAGCTTTGCTTTTTAATGAATATCCTAGGAATATCCATTCATCAGCTTTTGCATCAAATTTCCCTATGTCGTCTTTATCATTTAGTACATAGCATTCACAACCAAAAACATAGAAGTAAGAGATGTTAGGCCTTCTACCTTTACAAAGTTTATAGGGAGTTTTATTCAAATTTGTTCTTATAGAAACTCTATTTATAGCATGCAGTGTTTACAGCTTCAGCCCAAAAGTATTTTGGTAGATTATGTTCATTTAACATTGTTCTTACCATTTCTTGAAGTGTTATATTCTTTATTTCAACAACTCCATTTTGTTGTGGAGTTCTGGGTGCTAAAAAATTTTAATTAATTTCATGTTCATTGCAAAATTTATCAACATCTTTGTTGTTAAATTCTCATCCTTGATCACTTCTTATGTTTGAAACATTATATCCTTTCTCATTTTGAAGCTTCTTGCATAAATTTATCAACATATTACAAGCTTCATCCTTGGACGCTAAAAACAATACCCAAGTAAACCTAGAATAGTCATCAATTATTACAAAGGCATATTGCTTACCTCCTATGCCTTGGGTTTTAGTAAGACCAAACAAATGCAAATGTATAAGTTCTAAGGGTCTACTAGTAGATATATGTTTCTTCTTTTTAAAACTTGTTTTGATTTATTTTCCAAGTTGGCAAGCATCACAAATTTTATCTTTTATGAACTTTGTGTTTGGTAAACCTTTAACTAAGTTCTTTCTAGATAGGTTTGATAATAGGTCCATGCTTGCATGTCCTAGTCTTCTATGCCAAAGCCAACTAGCTTCACTCATGGTAGCCAAGCATGTTACTTCTTGAGAGACTAAGTTTTCAAGATTTATACAATATACATTGTTTACTCTATAGGCTGTGAATAGAATTTCATGATTTCTAGGATTTTGAACTATACACTTATCTTGCTTAAAGATTATGTCATGACCTTTGTCACTAAGTTGACTTATACTTAAAAAGGTTATGTTTTAATCCATCAACTAACAAAACATCATCAATAGTTAGTGAGGGTTCTTTACCAATTTTACCTGTACTGACGATTTTACCTTTGGCGTTATCACCAAAGGTCACATAGCCTCCATCTTTTTGAACTAGGGACATGAACTTTGTTCTATCTCCCATCATATGTCTTAAACACCCATTGGCCAAGTACCATTTTTCCTTTGATAGAGATGTCCTAACGCATACCTACAAGGAAGGATTCATGGTATTACTTTTGGAACCCAAACCATCTTAATTATTTTTAAGTCATTCCTAGTTTTAGTGTTTACTTTCCATTCATTCTTTATTTTGACATATTTCTTTTTAAGTGGACAATTGAATTTTATGTGTCCCTTATTTCTACACAAGTAATAAGTAGTGTTTTCATGTATATTTGTAGAAGATGTGCTTGCATAGTATTTAGCTTCTTTTACAAAATATCCTATAAATAAATTTTTCTTCTTTTTGTTTTCTATTCCATTGTAGCCTATTCCTTCTTTATTACTTATCATCCTTTGTTGACCAATCATTTTTTCAAAATTTTCTTTTCCTCTAGTAAAATTGTAAATGATGTTATCTTTATCTTCAATTTTTCTTTTAAGATCACTTATCTCTAGGTCTTTCTTGTTTCATCATTTACTTGTAATTTTACTAATTCTTGAAAAATATTGTTAATTTTCTTCATTAGATTATCAATATGAGAATCCTTTTCTTTTTCAGCCGATTTAGAACATTCTAGTTGATTCTTAAGATTTTCATTTTGTTCTTTTAAGGCTATGTTTCTCTTAGATACTTTGATGAACCTATTATGTAAGTTGAATAGTTCAGCTTTGATTTCTTTGTAAGAAGGCATGCTTTCACAAGAATTACTACTAGATTCTTCACTAGATTCATCCAATTAACTATAATAAGAATTTACCTCACCATTGTGTGCCATAAAGCACATGTTGGCAACTTCTTGTTCACTTGAGTCATCCTCCGATTTGTTTGAGCTTGTGTCATCCCACATAGCTTTCATTGCCTTCTTTTTCTTCTTGTCCTTCTTCAGTTGTGGACAATCGGGTTTAATGTGTCCAACCTTCTTACAATTATAACATGTCAGTGGATCGTTCTTAGTTTGCTTTGTAATTGTTTCTTCTTTGTTTGTTTTTTATCCTTTAAACTTTCGAGGGAATTTTTTGTTCTTCCTAAAAAATTTTCCAAATCTTTTAGTGATAAAGGCGAGTTCTTCATCATCCAATTCATTATCTTCATCCTTATCACTAAAACTTTCTTTACTAGCCTTAAGGGCTATTGATTTCTTATTTTTATTATTGTTCTCTGAATTTCTTTCATTCATTGTCATCTCATATGTGAGTAGAAAACCTATTAATTCATCTAGGGAGGTATTTTTCAAGTTTCTTCCTTCTGTAATGGCAGTGGTCTTAGGTTCCCAAATTGGTGGTAGTCCTCTAAGGATTTTTTGGATCATTTCGTAAGTTGAGTAATGTTTCCCTAAGATATTGAGGAAGTTTATTATGTGAGTGAACCTAGTGTACATATTAGTGATGGTTTCATCCGGGTTCATCTTAAAAGCCTTATACTCGCTTGTGAGCATGTTAATTCTACTAACTTTAACATCTATAGTTCCTTCAAAAGTTATTTCTAACTTGTCCCAAATTTCTTTGGTTGACTTACATGCCATGACCATATTAAATTCATTAACTTCTAAAGCACAATATAGTGCATTCATGGCACTAGAGTTTACTTGCATCATTTTATAATCATTTTCGGTCAAGTCCCTTTCTTCTTTAGGAACTTCTTTGCCATCTACTAATTTAGTAGGAATGTAGTCACCATGTGTGACAACCTTCCATGCTTTCTAATCCATAGTCTAAATATATATCCTTATTCTTTGTTTCCAAAATGTATAGTTTAAAACACAAAAGATAGGCGGTCTAGTAGATGATTGGCCTTCAGTAAAGGGGAAACACCTAGGTGTGCCATTTAGACCTTTATATAGCTTCTAATTAGGATTTTCTATAATTAGGCTCTTATACCAATTGAAAGTCAAGGTGTTATCCCAAGAGGGGGTGAATTGGGTTTATGAAAATTTCTTTTAGAGTTATTACCAATTTTTAGCTTTTTATATACTTAATCAAACACACAACGAAACTTTTAATTTTAAATATTCAAACAAATCAACCACACTCACAAAACTAATCACAAACAAAAAATTAAACAATCACCCAACCATACAATACTTAGCTAACTTTGTGAGTGCAACAACACTTTATTTTTCAACGTTTGCAAGAATTCGGTTTATAGCCCTGTTTGAATGAATTTTTATGCGCTCCTTTTAAACAAGATTTCCGCAAGCGGTTAATAAATGTACTCCCTTTAAAGTTTCTACAAAAGATTAAGCAAACATACTTTTTAAAATTAAAAGGTCTTCTCTATCTCAAATTTTCAACAAACCTGCAATTTAAAACACAATTTGTATATGCTAAAATTTCAATAGAAAAGGGTAGAGAGAGTGAGATCGAGATTTTTTATGAGGTTCGGCTTATCCCTAGCCTACGTCCTCGCCTTAGGCAAGATCACCTAAGGATTCCACTAACTCATTCCTTTTCGGGCAGAACAAACCGATTACAACCCTCCTTTAGGGTGGAGCCCCCTCTCCAAGTGATACTCCACACTCGGTTAACACGATCCAAATACTTGAACCGTCAAAGAAACAAGAATCAAGAAAACAATTTCTTTTGTACAAAGAATGCTCTCAGATAGAGCTGGTTAGTACAATTGAAAGTGCTATATACTTCAATAAAAAATACCAAACGAAATACAGTTGAAGCTCAAGAACAATTTCACCGAAATACGTCTCTTGACAAGGAATCAACAATTCAGATGATTAGAGCTTAGAGAAGAGTGATCAGTGCTTCAGAATATCTTAACAATTCAGAATTAAAGAATGAGCAAGAGAGAGCTTTGAGAGAATTAGTGAGCTTTTAGCTTAAGAACAGATTTTTCAATTGCTTGGTGTATGTTTGATTAATGAAAACATGTATTTATAGGCTCATAAAGCTTAATTCGTGTTGCCCAAGTTTACTTGGAGTA
The DNA here is from genome assembly GCF_029873635.1 of Malania oleifera. NCBI lineage: Eukaryota > Viridiplantae > Streptophyta > Magnoliopsida > Santalales > Ximeniaceae > Malania > Malania oleifera. The sequence continues at coordinate 40,032,208 of NC_080421.1, read as the reverse complement.
TTTCCCAAGTTTTTATAGAATTTGGAGCATAAGAAACTTAATTTAAAATTTTGAAACTTTTAAAAAACATAGTCGTTAACAGTGTTCAGCTGCCTGAGGAGTCGAGGTCAATCGCTTGAGGTTCTTTAAAACAGTAATTTTTGAGTTTAAAATAAGGTCAGGCGCCTGAGGTGACAAGGGTCAGTCACTTGAGGTGACAAGGGTCAGTCGCCTGAGGTTACACTGTCTCTTCAAAAATTCATTAGGAAAATCTTTAAGTGTCGGAACCTATTCTTCAGTCGCCTGAGGAAATTCTTTAGGCGCCTAAGCTTACACTTTAATCGCCTGAATTGACAAAATTTCTGTTTTTCAAGTTATTTTTCAAAAACACTTTGCTCTCTTGCTTTGTTACTTTATATAAACATTTTCCAGGGTTTTTAAAACAGGGTCTCTAAAACCAAGACAAACCCTAAAGAGTTTCAAAACATTTCTCATGATATTTGAAATGAAGTACTTACATTGTTCCACCCTAAAGCCTTAAAAACTTTAAGCTTAAAGTCTTCATGGTGACTTTGCTTTGAATCCTTTTAGACTTTGATCTTGAGTCAACTTCAGGTTTCCAAATGCTTTGAATCATTTTGGTCCACTTGGGCTTCCTTTGGATCACTTTGAGAATGAGTGTGGCTTTTGGTCCTTGGTGATCTTTGAACTTGCATTTCCTTTGATATTTTGAACTTTGTCATTTAAGCATTCCTGAAACATCATCACTTAACTACACATGTTAAATCAACCATCATTTGTTATCATCAAAATAAGATTCGAAAGCCATGTTAGGCCAACTCATGGCTGCTGCACGCACGTGCATGGCTCATGTACACGGTTTCTCTTACGCACGACCCGTATACATTTTATTTCAACTTTAATGTCCAAAAATTATCCTACAATAATAAAATACAAATATCCATAAATTTTAGGCAAAAATAGGATAATTATCTTAAAATTATCAAATGTGCTCACTGATTAAAATATTGAACATAATTAAGTATTTAATTAAAATAATAACACTTAATTAATGCTTTAAAATACTTAATTACGCAACTTTGACACATAATCACATCCCCCCCCCCCCCCAACTAACTTTTTGCTATTTTTTAGCAAATAACGTGAATGCAATCAGACCAGAAGAGTAACAACTAAAATTCCAATACCCATGGAAATCAAATGCCATGAAATATGCTTAATGAGTTTAGGAACAAAGCTCACGTACATGTTAGAAACAGATTAACCCAAGTTAAGTATCAAATGAAATATTTATACACCATTTAATAATCTAACCAAGGAATGTAACAAAGCTCACGTACATGTTAGAAGATCAGAATTCCAAGATTGACCATCAGCAGACATTAACGGTTTCAAACACAATAATTAATCTAAGACAACTGCACGGTCTTACTCTAATTCAAAACCATTGTACTGGCGGCTTTCACACTTTTACACTTTAAAAGGCACCCACTTTCTTGTTTAGTTAGGACCCCGGAAGCAAGTAGTCATTTCCAATGCATGAATGTACAATGGTGGCTTTCATGCTACTGCACTTTAAAAGGCACCCACTTTTTATTTAGTTAGGACCCCAATAATAGGTAGCCCTTTCCAATACACAATTGTTTCCCTCTTCTTATTTTTTCTTTTCTTTTGTTTTTGCAATTGATTCCTGGCTTGTTTCACATTTTCATTTTCTTCAAGCCTTTTCTTTTCTCTTTTTTTTTTCTAAGCCATTAGGATATAGTTCATTAGAGGCCCAAACAGCTGAAGTGTACATCAACCAAAAATGATCCAAGGTAGTCTTTCTAAGTTTTCTTACCTATGCAGTGTCTGTAGCAAAACTTTCAACATCCTTCCCTTGGTTAAGATTAAGTAACATGGATAAATTTCCCTTTTGATTTAAACTCTGATTGCACTATATCCTACATGTTCCATATCCTCAAAAAGAAAAATTTAGCATGTAACGTTCACAAATAAGGAATTCAGCATGCTCTAAGCTCAATACCAGTATTTCCCAAAGGTGAACCAACTGTCTAACACAAGCACACATCACGTGCAAATATCACATTAAAACTCATCATATGGCAGCACACAATCACATTAAAACTCATCATATGGCAGCACACAATTACACATGCAAATTGTCCCCCCCCCCCCACCCTCCCGACTAAAATGAAACATTGTCCTCAATGTGAAAGCATGAGAGAAATGGAAAAGATGATAATTAGGGAAGTAAAGGAGTACTTGGGTAGAGAAGTAAAGGAAAAGAAAGACTGAAACTAAAAAAAAATGTACCTAAAAATAAACTAAAAATAAAACAAGATAAAACAAAATGAAAATAAAGGAAAGAAAAACATCACAGAATGTCTGGAGGAGGCTTGGGAGGAATTTCATCTGGCGGGTGCAAGTTTATAAATTGAGCTAGAGAGTCTCCAAATTTGAGTCACCACAATGAATCAGTTTTGTTACCTGCACAAAAGTTAGCCTCAAATAAATCATTGCTTTTTAAAGTCGCAGACAAAACATGTGCAGATTAACTTCCTTATTTTAACAATAAAGGATCTTTATTCAGTATGTTTTCCAGGAAGTTCACTTCTTTAAGAATCGGTCTTTGGGGCAAAGGTGTTGGAGCAGTTACCTTCAATGCTTTAGAAATATCAACATCAAAATTTTTTCTTGGTTCCTTAAAAGTTGAACTCTTACCATTTTATTCAACCTCCCTATCTGGTGTACCAATCCCTTTACCACTGCAGAGATTTTTTTCGGCATTGCAAACCTTGATATTTACTTTAGTAGAAGATAACAATTCCATGGCTATCAATCTCTGAGGAAAAGGAACCACAGGTCGGTGCTCCTTACTTGTCTCGACCACTACATTAACTGATTTCTTCAATTTTGGGCTCGCTTTCTCTAATTTTTCTTTGGCTTCATCTATCTCAGTTGTAACTTCAAGTATCTTAGTTGTAACTTCAACAGCCTCCGTTGTCTCAAAAGAATCCCTTAAGACATTCTGTACTTATTGTTGTTGTTGCCGATACACTTGAGGATTAGGCTGAGGTTGTGCTAGAAATTCTCCTTTTTTTTGGGTACTCAATTGCGTGTTCATCTTATTAATGGTACCCCATAATTCATTTATGGTCTGAGTGTTAATCTTCATAAATTGCTTAAGTGTATTAGCCATTTGTGTCTTACTATCCTCAAGAGATTTTGTCGGTGGAGTGGGTGCTGCTAAAGAATAGATCTGAGAAATTTGATGTGGCTGATACTGATGCTGAAAGGCAGCCTCATGATATGATGGCTGATAAGGTGGTGCATAGGGCTGGGGAGGTTGATTCTAAAGTTTTTATGTACTATTCTCCTTTTCCATCTCTATAGCAGCCAATCTTCTGGTGATCTTAGCTATACGTGCCTCAACATCAATATCATCTTTCAGTTTATACCACTCTCCACCATGTATTGCTCTCAATGGTTAAGCTACAATTGGCCTTCTGTCAATCCTAGTGTTCCACTACTGAGCATTTTCTACTAAATGATCCAAAAAATCCAATGCCTCATCAGGCTCCTTGTAGAAGAAATCTCTTGAACACATAGTATGGACGAATTGTTTCAATTCAGGAGTCAATGGAGTGTAGAAATAGTTGACCAGACACCATGATTTAAATCCATGGTGGGGACACATGTTAACCAAATCTCTAAACCTCTCCCAGCTTTCATGAAACATCTCATCCGCTCTTTGCATGAATTAACTAATCTGTTTCTACAAGAATTGAGTTCTCTATAAGGGAAAAAATTTATGTTCCATATCAACCCAACTACAGATAGAATTAGGCCTAAGAGAATTAAACAACGTCTTAGCCTTGTCTTTCAGTGAAAAAGGAAATAGACGCAATCTAATTGCCTCATTAGGAGCATCCTTATCCATGAATGTAGTACATGCAAGCTCAAAATCAGTTAAATGCTGATCTAGATATTCAAACTTCATCCCATGAAACTGAGGTATCACGAATATCATTCCAGGTTTAATGTTTTAATTTTGTGCATTCTCAGGCAATATGATGCAAGATGGTTGTGTGGTTCGTGTGGACTACAAAAAATCCATAAGTGTGCGTGGTGTAGGTGCAGTCATATTTTCTTCAAAACTCTTTTCTTCTTCTTTTTTTTCTTCTTTTTTTTCATAAGGAAAATCAAAATAAAAGGGAAAAGCACTAGTTTGAAACTAATTTTGACATTCCTCAGTAATAGCGCCAAAAACTTGACTCACTTTAAAAATAAGCAGCGCAAAGGCTATCTCAAGTATAGGAGTTTTGTCATGTAATATTTAGCCCAAAGGTCATATTGTCTCCTCAGGAAATGCAGATTAATTCCAAACTTTGTGTAAATCCAAAAGAAAATAAGAAAAGAAATTTTACTAAACACAGTTCAGATTCGGTTTATGAGATTTTTGAGAATTTGTGATGACATTAAAACGAAGCAAACATAAACAATATTACTCAACTTATATGTGGAAAACAATCTTACGTTAAATATTCGGACAAGAAATAAATCTTACGTTTGAAATTTTGGACAAAAGCACAAAGAAGAAAAACTTTATCTCTCAATTTAAGCATTCAAACATGAAATCCTCAATTAAACACCAACTTAAAAACTAAACTTAACCCACTCAATAACTTAAACAAAGATTAAACCCACTCCAACAATAGATTCAAGCAAAAGTGAACTCAATACCATAACAACTTAAATGGAAAATAGTAAACTAAAACACAATAATAACTAAGATTTAAAATAAACTGAATTTAAAAATAAATATAACCCAACAAATATTTGAATTTCAAAGAAAGACTTTAAACAAACAAAACTGAAATTAACATTAACAAAACTTAAACAACGATTTAAAAGTAACAATGGAGAGAGAGAGAGGGAGAGAGAGAGAAAGAGAGATTTATTAAACTAACACAAAAAAAACATAAATAAACTAATTTTTTAATAAAAATAAATCCAAGTGCTTAAGAGATTCAAACCAAAAGAGAGAGAGTAATGAGATGAGAGAGAGAAAGCAAGTCATGTGTAGTGTGGAGTGAAGAGAGTTGCAGCAGCTTTCGGTTCCCCTCTCAGCAGAGCTACTCTCCAACCCAAAGCCCTGCGGTTGCCCCCTGATTACGCGTCAAAGTTGCATAATTAGGCATTTAAATTCATGCATTAGAGATTATTAAATGGCTAATTATGTTGAATATTTTAACATTACACTCAATTTATAATATTTTGGTTTTTATTCGATAATTTACGAATTTTGGGTATTATATTGTTGCAGGATAATTTTTGGAAATTAAAATCGAAACTAAAATGTACGTGGGCTTCGTGCACATGAACCCGTGTCATGCAATGTAAATGAGAAACTGTTGCAATGGGCCGTGTGTGTGGGTGAAACGTGCATGCATGAACCATGCGTGAAGTGAAGAGGCATGCATGCAACTTGAATGAGTTGCGTACGTGAGAGGACTTCAAATCGTGTGCTTGGGCTTGAAATGAAGCCATGCAAACCGGAGAGAAACCATGCAAAATAAAGGAGCTCGACCATGCACCTTGGGCCATGTGCAGAAGAATAGAGGAGAAGGAAACCTAGCCATGTGAGTGCATGAAGATAGGCCATGCACATGAAGACATGGGCTGGTCGTGAGCTTCTTGGGGCTGGCCATGCACGTGAAGTCAACCTTGAGGTGTGAGATGGGCTTGGCAGTAAGGTGGGCTGTCCACGTGAATGGAAACCATGCAAAAGAAGGTTGTGTGCATTGCTTCAAGGTGGGCTGGCCATAAGATTTACTAAGGAAGCTAGGCTTTGAATTCAGAAGAGAGCTGGCCATGTTTTTCTTTTTTTTGGGTGACAAAACCATGTAGGCCTATGCATGTGTGAAGGGGCACCAAACTTGAATGAGAAGTTGGAGGATATATTATTAGCTAGGGTTTTCTTTTTGCCAACTAGCAAGGGGGTCAACTAGGGTTTAATGTTTTAAAAGAAATAGTCTTTTTTTAGGTTTTTATAGAAGGGGCAGCCGCCTAGGGTTTTAGAGGGAGGCTTACTTTTTGAGATGCTTTGGAAAGGGGAGCTGGGGTTACCGTGCACAACAGCTTGAAGCACCTCACGGCTACTCTTCTATTCTCTCTCTCTCTCTCTCTCTCTCTCTCTCTCTCTCTCTTTATGTTACTTTAATTTTTGTTGGAGCATTGTTAATTTCAATTTGTTCCTTTTCTTTAAAATTATTATAGAATTTAAATTTTGTTTGGGTTATTTAAATTATTAAATTCAATTATCTTTTCTTTTTTTATTTGATATCATTGTTGGAATTAATTTTGGTTTGGGTTATTTTTCATTGTTAAGTTTGGATTGTTCTCTTTAAAATCTTTCTTTAGGATTTGAATATTTTTTGGGTTATGTTTAGTTTTTAAAATTGGTGTTTAATTCAGTTTTTTTCATGGTTGAATGTTTAATTTAATTAATAAAGTTTTTATCTCTGTGCTTTTGTCCGAAATTTCAAGCATAGGATTTATTTTCTGTCTAAATGTTTAAACGTAGGGTTGTTTTCCGCATTTAATTTTGTCATCGTCTATCTTATTGTGTGGGTGAATCATTGCATGAGAAATCTTGGTTGTGTTAATTTCCTATTGATTGTTACTGTTTCCCATTTCTTGTCGCTAATTTTATGTGTGTTAGGTTTGTAATTTAGATTTTTCTTGTTTTAATTTTGTCACAAATCTTAAAAATTCAAGAAACTGAATATGGATTGTGCTCAATAAACTATGTTTTCTTATTTTCTTTTAGGTTTTACACGAGTTTGGAATTAATCTGCATTCCCTGAGGAGACGAGTTGGCCTTTAGGCTAAATATTACATGACAAAACTCCTATACTTGGGATAGCCTTTGCGCTGCTCATTTTTAGAGTGAATCAAGTTTTTGGTGTCATTGCCGGGGAATGTCAGATTTAGTTTCAAACTAGTGTTTTTCCCTCTTATTTTGATTTTCCTCATGAAAAAGAAAAAAAAAAAAAGGAAAAAAAGAGTTTTGAAGAAAATATGGTTGCACCTACACCACGCACGCTTATGGATTTTTTGCAGCCTACATGAACTACTACACCATCATGCATTGCGCTATCTGATGAAGCACATAATTTTACGATTAAGCATGGGGTGATGTCAGTGATACCTCAGTTCCACAGGGTGGATTATGAGACTCCTTACTAACACTTGACAGATTTTGAGTTGGTCTGTACCTCTTTCATTAATAGGGCTAGAACTGATGAGTATATCAAGCTCCGTTTACTTGTTGGACTGATATGTAGCGTGAGTTCTTACACAAATTCTTTCCTTTTCAAAGAACCCAGTTATTGCTGGAGCTGATCAGTCAGTTTATGTAGAACAGTGACGAGACTTTCCAAGCTTGCTAGGAGAGGTTCAAGGATTTGATTAATATCTGTCCACATCATGGGCTTGAGTCATGGAGGTTAGTCAACTATTTTTATACAACACTTACTCCTAAATGCAAAAAAATTGTCCAAACTATGTGCAATAGGGAATTCTTCAGCAAGGAACTGGATCAGGCTTTATCATTTTTTTATTACTTAGCTGAAAGTGCCTAACAATGGAACACATGATATGATGGGGCACCAATGGCAGTACAACCTCTCAGAGCAATCGATGATGGAGGTAAATATGAGGTCAAAGAGGAGATTGATCTCCAAAGTCATGTTGTTGTGCTGGCTAGGAGGGTAGAAGTAATGGAATTAGAGAAAAAGAGTAGGTCTAATTAGATGCAATCAGCAAATTAGGTTAACAAAGCTCCAAATCAGCCATTCTCGAACACCTACAATCCGGGATGGAGGAATCACTTGAATTTCTCATGGAGGAATGATCAATCTGGTCCATCTTCTTCATAGTTTCAACAGCCTCCTCATTCCTATGCGCTACCTTTGCAGCCAACATATCATCTAGTTGCTCCTCCACATTAGTATCAACCACAGCAGATCTCTCAGACCTATGCACTTCCAGGATTTCAATCTAATGTAGCTCCTGTTCCACTGACTAAGTCTCTTGAGGATAACATGGCACAATTGGCTAATACACTTCAGCAATGCATGCAAAGTCTGGCCATAACCAATACACAAACTTCTCAAGCCATTAAAGAGATAAGCATCGATTTGACTAAGATAAGCATGACATCAAATACCCTAGAACAAAGGGAATCTCTGGCACAACCTCAGCCTAATCCTCAAGTATACCAGAAACAACAATAATAAGTACATAATGTCTTAGAGGATTCTCTTGCGACAACGGAGGCCGTTAGTACTTTGAAAAGTTGAAAAGAAGTTTCCCGACCTAAGATACCCATCGATAGACAAACAGTTGTCCCGACACCTGAAGTTACAACTAAGATAGATGAAACCAAATAAAAATCATAGGAAGTGAGCCAGAATTGAAGAAGTTAGTTAATGTGGACGTCAAGACTAGTAAGGAGCACCAACCTATGGTTTCTTATCCTCAGAGATTGACAGCTATAGAGTCCTCATCCCAACCAGATATTCAAGTGCAGTCTTCAATCGTGGAGTCGTCTTCCTCTATTAAAGTAAATTTCCTTAATTTTATTTTATTTTATTTTGTTCTATTTTTTGTTTAGTTTTAGGTACATTTTTCCTTAGCTTCAATTTTTATTTTTCCTTACTTCTCTACCCAAGTATGTCTCTACTTCCTTCCTTATCATCTCTCCTATCTCCCTTATGTTTTCACATTGAGGCAATGTTTCACTTTAGTTAGGGGGGGTGAGAATTTGCATATGACATTGTGTGCTTCCATTTGATGATATCCTTATGCAAAAAAAAAAAAAATGAAATGGATAATTAGGTCATGATTAACACTGACTTATACCCTTAAATACTTGCATGTAACCTAGGAGTTACACACTTAGGCCCATCACTGAGTGAGTTATTTATGTGTAGTTTCTCTTTTTATGGCTAATCTGGGAATTGTAATCCTATGAAGGTTGACTAGTAGTTCATTTGTGTTAACTTGGTTATATAAATTCT